>NC_031775.1:1058439-1267182 GCF_001522545.3 Parus major | reverse complement strand
TCCCTCTCTCTTCCCGTCCCTCTCTCTTCCCGTCCCTCTCTCTTCCCGTCCCTCTCTCTTCCCGTCCCTCTCTCTTCCCGTCCCTCTCTCTTCCCATCCCTCTGCCTTCCCATCCCTCTGCCTTCCCTTTCCAAGCCCTGTTCCCTCTTGCCACAGCCATTCCACTGATGGATCTCCTGCAGGTGGACTTCCAGACCACTGGTGAAAGCGCCCCAATGGTGCTGTGGTCACCACACACCCCCCCAGAAGCTTGGGGAAGTCACCCTGACTGATTTCACACTTACCCTGGTGCAGGACTTGGGGTTTCTTAGCAGGGATTTTGAAGGTGGCATGTTTAAGTCTGATTAAAAAAAAATAAAAAATAAGGAAAGAAAGGGGCTGCTTCCCTGCAAAAAGCCTAATCAACATGTAGGAGTCATTGCCAGGAGGGGTGGCAAAGGCTGGCAGCTTATGCAGGAGGGATTAAGTGTTTAATGGGTAATGAGAGCAATTGCAGGTAGGATTTGAAATGCCTGTTGATGGCAAATGAGCCCTTTTCTGCCTCAGAGGAAAAGTCAGCCTCTGGCTGCCTGCAACGGGGTGAGAAGGTGGCTTAGGCATTCTAGGGGGAGGTCTGACTCCATGGGATTGGGCTCTGCAGAGCTGCTTGGTCCATGCCTTGAAACATCCTGGCGTGAGAACAAGGTGTGGGGTTGAATATATCATGTAACCAAGTAGATTTTCTAAAATTGAGGTGGTTTAGCCTGGCACCCATCTTTTCTGCACCAGTTTTGGTGGCTGACCAGGAGTGGAGGAAAATCACGTTTGCCCTGTTGAGGTCTGCCCTCTGCAAATCCCTGCGCACGTGGCGTCCAGAGGGCTTTAAATCAAGGCAGCCTTTTGAACTGCAGTGGTGTTGGCCTTGGAAGGCAGGCTGGGCTTAGAGGAGAGATTTCACCAGCCTGGAGGAGCCACCAGGTTTTTGACAGTATCTCCTGCTGTCCCCATGGTTTTTCCCCCAGCCTTGCCCTTCCCTGGTATCTCTTGCTCTCCACCCTGTAGTAGCCATGAGCCTGTCTGTGCTCTGGTGCATCCCTGAACCTGCTCTGCAAAGGGAAAATCCTTTCTTTCCTCTGCAGCTTTTTGAGCCTTTCCTGCTAAAGCTGCTTTAGCCATTCATGGGCTGTTTTTCCTCTAGAGGAAAAGTAGTCAGAGATGCCCAGGCAGGCTGTCCCTTTGCTTCTCTGGCAGCTGACAGGAGCAGGGGATGCTCTGTTTCCCTCTTTCGGGGTGCATCTCCACCTCCCAGCTCTTGCAGAGGCCAGATTTGAAACCCTCAGCACTGCAGGGCAGAGTCAGTGCTGGTCAGTGACCGAGCAGCCTTTGCCAAGGGGTTTTTCATTTATTTATAACATTTGGCCACGCTGGGTTGAGCCAAAGGTCTGTGTGCCCCGCACTCGGCAGTGGAGGCTGCTTAGGGGAAGATCATGGAACCAGGACAAGGAAGGAGCAATAGAGCTGCTCTGTCACCCTCCCACTTTCCACCACTCACAATCAGGGACTCCCAACTCTGCTGGCAACATCTGAGCAGTGTGGTCCAGCCCTGGGTGGAATCCCCCCTTAGTAATTTGTCTAATTGCTGTTAGGACTCATTTCTCTGGAGCATCCTGTAGGAGAGGGGGTCCTCATGCCTTGGTGATGTGCAGTGTGGAAAGAAACACTCTATTTCCTAGCCTCATGGAATGGTTTGGGTTGGAAGGGACCTTAAAGATGATCTAGTCCAACCCCCTGCCATGGGCAAGGGCACTCTCCACTAGCCCAGGTTCTTCCAGTCCCCATCCAGCCTGGCCTGGAACGCTCCCAGGGACGGGGCATCCATCTGGGCAAACTGTTGCTGTGGGAACTCATTTGCTTTGGTCCAGCATCTCCCTCTCAATTTGGGAATTTGGGAAGGAAGCAGCGCACACCTCCAGGCTTCAGAGATGGCATTGCTCCGCTATCAGGGAGCCAGCAGTGCCTGCAGGTGATGCCATGCATGTAAAAGCTGCCAGTGTGGGCATCTCTTTCCTCTCCCTGAGGAAAACGGAGCTGGAACCAAAGTGGTTTAATGTGCTAAAAAAAATCTGCATTTGCAGCATTGTTCAGGAAAGCTGCTGGAAAGGTTAGAGCCGGGCACAAAGGCACGGGTTAACATGGTTAGTTTTTAAGTGTCCTTGGTTAAAAGCTTGGAAAAAGGGACCTTTAAGAAGAAGGGGAAGGAAAAAAAAAAAGCCAAGCAGAAACAAACCAGGAACTTTTAAGATGACGTGTCTTGAATGAGCCTGGCTCAGTAATGCTCTGACTGCGTCTGATCCAAAACATTTCATGCGGAAGAAAGCAAAAATAGGCCAAGTCAGAGAGGATAATTCAGCTGGGTGAAGAGGGCTGGGCAGGAAGAGCGGCTCTGTTTGGGTGCCTGCAAGCCCTTAGGAAGTCACTCTTGTGTGCCATGAGCTCGGTCTTCAGTTTGGGGTAGTCGCTGCTTTCAGAGGGGACAGAGGTGTAGGACATTTGCAGGATGCTTCCCACCTTTCCAAGGTGTGCTCATCCCACCAGAGCTTCCCAGACAGACAGGATGGATTGGAGCCATATCTCCATCCCGGGTCCTTTTCAAATCCCTAAGTTTCCCAAAAGTGCTTGGCGCCCTTTGCTTTTGGGGTTTTCTTGTGGTTATGGATTTTTTTTATTATTTTTACCTGAATAGTGACAAAATAAATTGTATTTCCTTGTCAGCTCTTCTGCAGGAAGGTGGCAGGGAGACAGTAATTGCTCCTCACAGCACTGGGAGTGAGCTGTAACAAAATTACAGCTGGGGAGCGTGCTGCTCTCGATCACTGTGAAATTGAGGCCTTTTTAAAATAGAAGCTGAAAAGAAAAAGCCAAAACAGGCAGGTATTGCTTAAAATAAGGAAAAGTAAGCCCCGAGTCTGTCCTGCCCTTGGTGATGATCAGTGATGCTCCTGCAATCCAGGGGACCATGTCCCGGTTGTGGTGGTGTCACCGTTGTCATTGCCCCTTTGCCATGGCCAGGCCGATATATTTAAGGTTTTATTTCTCTTGTTATATTCAAGTGGCACAGATAGGGGTGGTTTCTCCCCACAGCAAAGCCTGGGAGAAGCATCCTTCAAACCCTGGAAAGGGATCCAGACAGGGATGCTGGCAGTGTGGGGGAGAGCTGGTGGAGGAGGGTGATGCCTTGAGAAATGGTGAAGAGATTCTGGTCCTGCTCAGCTGGACTGGGGGGGAAAAAGAGGTGCTTCCACCTGATCCATTTCCCTGGCTTCATCCCATCCTTCAGAGGGAACAGTCTCCCTGATTTGCGAGCTGCCAACCCCAGATGAAAAGCCTCTGCCCTTCAGCTTTGCACGTGCACCACCCCTCCCGGGTGCTGCCTCAGTTTCCCTGCTCCTGGCCGCTCATCTGACGCCGTGCCTCTGTCCCCGTTGCAGGGCTGCTGGTGCGGGAGGTGCAGATCGAGGTGTCCCGGCAGCAGGTGGAGGAGCTGTTTGGCCTGGAGGATTACTGGTGCCAGTGCGTGGCCTGGAGCTCGGCGGGCACCACCAAGAGCCGCCGGGCTTACGTCCGCATCGCCTGTGAGTGCCGCTCCCATCTCCGAAGGCTCGCTCCTTCTCTGCTTTCTGATCAGATTTGGGGTGACCCATCCTTGCCTGGATGGCCTCGGTTTCCTCTCCCCACCCCAAAGCCTCAGCTCTGTTTTGGAGCGTCGCCATCCCCACTGGCAGGGTTAACGCCGCGTCGCCCGGCAGCGTGCTCAGCGCTTCCCAGGGTTTTATTATCCTTAACAACCCGACGGATGGCACCTTGAAGCGGTGGCTCCGTGTCCTCCAGGTCCCTGCTGTCACGTGTCGCTGCCCTGAGCTGCTGTTTGGGGGTGGCAGCCTGATCAAAGGCCAGTTGGTTTTAATTCCGCCTGAATTTGCTCGGTTAGCAAACGAGATGGTGGAGATACAGGAGGACAGCCAGGCCTCCCTGGTCCCAAAGAGGGATTTTGCTATTAGAGGGGTAATAATGCAACACTTTATCCAAAAGAGAGAGGGAAGGCTTTAGTCTGGGAAAACCACAGACTCAGAGTCATAGAATGACAGAAAATTTTGGGTTGGAAGGGACCTTTAAACTCATTCCAGTCCCACCCTCCTCTAGACCAGCTTGCTCCAAACCCCCTCATGCCTGGCCTTGAACACTTCCATGGCTTTTTTTGGAGCGGAGGGCTCAGGAGCCACATGGAGAAGTCTGGGAGTTGTAGCAGAGGATTGCAGCACCATCTAGTGATGTTCCTGCTCCTTCCCAGGCTCTGGAGCAGGACACTGCTGTGTCCCCCACATCCTGAGGGGCTCTGCTGGGAGGGATGAAGAAACAGTGGGTGAACTGAGGTTAGCCCCGAAAGGAAAAGACAGGATGGGGTATAAGCTTGCAGTCACATGAAGGAGGAAATGTATCATCCTTGAGCACAATGTGCTGCCCCAAACCCATCCTGGAAAACATGGTTCTTTCTCCCAGGGCACGTTTTGCCCTGGCTGTGCCAGAGGGACTTCCTGATTTGAGGGTGCTTGGTGCTGAGCTGCTCACCAAAGCTTTGGAGGCTGCCCTGTTGATGCTGCAGGCTGGTGACTCCTGGCTTTTCCTTCCCCTGCCAGACCTACGGAAGAACTTTGATCAGGAGCCGCTGGGCAAGGAGGTCCCGCTGGAGCACGAGGTGCTGCTGCAGTGCCGCCCACCCGAGGGGGTCCCACAGGCCGAGGTGAGCAGCTCCTGAAGGAATGCACGGTGGGGTATCCCATCCCATCCCATCCCATCCCATCCCATCCCATCCCATCCCATCCCATCCCGGATGATCTCCTGCCAGCTCTCATTCAGCACAATGGTTTATTTTGGGCAGAACCTGCTCAGCACACTTCTCCCACACTTCCTGAGGTGCCTCCGAGGGAGGATCTGATGAGGAGGCACCCAGTGAGTTGTCTGGGTGGAGAGGTCACCAGTGGGAGCTGCAGGCTGGGGAAATCAGTATGGATGGATTTTCCTACCATGGCAGTGGGCTCTCCTTGCCCACAGCTCCATCAGCCGCTGGGAGCTGCGTGTTGGAGGGAGCCACAGAGCCTCATCCTTGGCCAAAACACCAGTAACATGCCCCAGTCAGGCCTGGTTTGGCCCAGTTTTCAAGGAGAAATCAATCCAGTCTGGGGCAAGGTTGTCCTTTGGTCTTGGCCATGGTTTAACCTCCATCCCTTCCTGTCCTGCCAGGTGGAGTGGCTGAGGAACGAGGACGTCATCGATCCCACCCAGGACACCAACTTCCTGATCACCATCGATCACAACCTCATCATCAAGCAGGCCCGGCTGCTGGACACTGCTAATTACACCTGCATGGCCAAGAACATCGTGGCCAAGCGCCGGAGCACCACGGCCGCTGTCATCGTCTACGGTACCGTGGTCCCATGCTCCGGGAAGGGGACCTTTACTGCTGGCCCTGTCTCCAAGCCAAGGGGGAATATGGGAATTTCCTGGGAGTGGTAGGAGGGAATTAGTGCATTACATAACCAGTATCTGCAGGACAGGAGCCCTAATGGCTCCCACTGGCAGTGAGGAGAGGTTTGAGGTGTAGGGGTGGAGGTGTTTCTGAGCATTCTCGGCTGGGTAGGAGGGTGGATGGAGGTTGGATCCAGACTCTGGATTACTCTGACTCTCAAAGCAGCTGGAAAGCTGTATTTGTCTGAACTTTGCTATGAAATCAAAGATCTCCTCAGGGCCAGACACAAAAATATTTGCCAAGTGGAAAAAGGACCAAGGCAGTCTTGAGCATCTCAGGCATGGGGTGGTGACACAAGAGGGAGTTTTGTGGTTTGATGTTCATGAGGCTGAGCTGTAACAGGGGGTCACAGAAGGTGTAAGAACTCAAGGCTTAGCTCCAGTCTGAGGCTCAGCTGATGGATTTGGCTCCAGAGTTAACTCTGCCCATCTCCTCTGCAG
The DNA here is from genome assembly GCF_001522545.3 of Parus major. NCBI lineage: Eukaryota > Metazoa > Chordata > Aves > Passeriformes > Paridae > Parus > Parus major. The sequence goes on along the minus strand of NC_031775.1, from coordinate 1,261,179 downwards.
TCAATGGTGGCTGGTCCACCTGGTCCGAGTGGTCTCCGTGCAACAACCGCTGTGGCCGGGGCTGGCAGAAGCGCACCCGGACCTGCACCAACCCCGCGCCCCTGAACGGCGGCTCCTTCTGCGACGGGCAGCCCTTCCAGAAAATCACCTGCACCACCCTCTGCCCAGGTAAGGAGGGCTCAGAAACCACCTGTACCCCAGGATGTGGTGGGGATTGTTGGGATTGTTCAGCCTGGATGAGAGAAGGCTCTGAGGTGACCTCATTGCAGCCTACAAGAAACACGGAGAGAGATTATTTACAGGGGCCTGGAGTGACAGCACAATGGAGAATGGTTTCAAACAGACAGAGGGCAGGATTAGATGGGATAGTGGGAAGAAATTCTCCCCTGTGAGGGCGGGGTGCCCAGAGAAGCTGTGTTTGCCCCTGGATCCCTGAAAGTGACCTGAGACCAGGCTGAACGGAGCTTGGAGCAACCTGGGGTAGTGGAAGGTGTCGCTGCCCATGGCAGAGGGTTGAAACAAGCTTTAAGGAGTGCTGGGATGACACTCTCCAGAATAGCAGAATGTTTTATTGACACTGCCATGCCGGCTGCCCGCAGTGGACGGCGCGTGGACGGAGTGGAGCAAGTGGTCGGCGTGCAGCACCGAGTGCACCCACTGGCGCAGCCGCGAGTGCGCGGCCCCCGCGCCCCGCAACGGCGGCAAGGACTGCAGCGGGGTGCTGCTGGACTCCAAAAACTGCACCGACGGCCTCTGCCTGCACAGTGAGTGCCCGGGAGGGTGGCTGCGGGCATGGGGACGTGCTGCAGGAGATGCTGTGGCGCTCCGGCGTTCGGCCACGCTGTGTTGGCTGTGCCTCCAAGCTGGTGGAGCAGCCGGTGCCGCCTGAGTTTCAAGTCGTGTCTTTAAAAAGGTGTTTTCGAGCAGGTTCTCCACTTCTAGAGTTATTTCTTACCTGGAGGAAGAGATATTGGGGATTTGGGGGGGATCTGAATGTGCTGCTGGCATTGAGACCCCTGTCCCCCCGCCATAGGTTTGGGGTCTCTGCTGAAATGAAGCTGGTTGTGGGTAGACAGGGAAACAGGAGGGGTTTCTCAGCCACACCGTGAAAACACCTTCCCTGGGTCACTGCTGGGAGTTCTGGAGGTGTTTTTTTGAGGAAATAAACCCATAATGGTGGTAGTGCTGCTGCTACCTGTGAGCAGGCGTGCTGAAGGCAGCCAGTGCTGCCACCTGCTGCTGTGTGACACCACTGTCCCCTTTACTGCTTGGCCATGGGGATGTCCTTGTCACCACGCTTCTACCTGGCTTTTGGAATGCCCTAGGGAATGATGCTGATCTCCCACACAACCCCCCTGGCCCCCCCACCGGGCTGGCTTACCTCCCACTTTCTGTTTCATCTCATCCCCATCATCACCTTCACCTTTTTCTTTTCTAACTTTGTTTTTCCTAACAGATAAAAGAATTCTAAACGAGCCCAAAAGCCACCGTAAGTGCTCATTTCATGGCCATTATTTTTTGTTTTGTTCGTTCCTGTGGTTTTCTTCTATTGAATCCATGGCAGGGGTTCCCTGGCAGCTGGGCCAAGGACAGGGTGGGAAGATGGAACAACTAAAGCCCACTCCAAAACTCCTGTGGGCTCCTCAGGGTTGTCTCTGTTAGGATGTGAGGGTTGCTCACAGCTTCGTGAGCCTGAGCTGCACAGACTTAATGTTTCTGGGACCTTTGGTGCTCAGGTGAAGTTTGCACGAGCTGTGGCCAGGTGTCCTCCAAAGGTCTGAGGGCTTCACCTCCATCTCATTCTGTGGCATTGCTCTGGACTTCCTGCTCTTAAAAAACACCTTCTATCCTCTTGCCAGCCTTTCCAGCAGGCCCAGGGCACGTCTTTCCGCCCACGCCTGAGTCAGTGGTGGGATTGGGGAGCGATGGTGGGTCTTGATGTGATTTTCTGCTGCCCCTTTTTTCACCCCTTTGTGTCTTTAATCCCTCTCAGTGCTGGAGGCCACGGGTGATGTGGCCCTGTACGCCGGGCTGGTGGTGGCCATTTTTGTCTTCATCGTGATCCTCATGGCTGTGGGGGTGGTGGTGTACCGGAGGAGACGCCGGGATTTCGACACGGACATCACGGACTCCTCGGCCGCTCTGACAGGAGGGTTCCACCCTGTCAACTTCAAGACGTCCCGGCATGGTAAGAGCCATGGAGGTCCTCACCAGCCTTAGGTCAAGCAGAAAGAAAGTCACAGGAGAGGGTGGATCCTCACTGGGATCCCGTTTTCCCGAGGGAATATACTGATTTTTGAAGGCTGAAGGCTCCATGGAAGTGCTGATGGTGGGAATCAGGGCAGCCTGGTCTAGCGGCAGGTGTCCCATGGCAGGGGTTTAGAACGAGGTGGTTTTGATGGTCCTATCCAACCCAAACCCTTCTGGGATGTCTTCCACTCAAGCAGTACTTTTCCATGCCCTCGCTTCCATCGCTGTCTTCATCCCACCTTTGTTTCCTGGTCCGGCAGACAACCCTCAGCTGCTGCACCCTGCGATGCAGCCGGACCTGACGGCCAGCGCGGGCGTGTACCGCGGCCCCATGTACGCCCTGCAGGACTCCTCCGACAAGATCCCCATGACCAACTCGCCCCTGCTGGACCCCCTGCCCAGCCTCAAGATCAAGGTGTACAACTCCTCCACCGCCTCCTCCTCCTCGCCGGGGCTGCACGACGGCGCGGACCTGCTGGGGGGAGGCCCCACCACCGGCACCTACCCGGGGGACGCCGCCAGGGACGGCCACTTTGCCAACGTGCGGAGCAAAGGCCTGGGCTCCCAGCACCTCCTCAGCCTGCCCCGGGAGCACGGCTACAGCGCCAGCGGCACCTTTGGCTACCTGGGGGGAAGGCTCACCGTGCCAGGAACAGGTAGGCCACAGGCTGGGGTTGTGTGGCTGCCGAGCCATCAAGGAGTTGCTCTTGTCCCTGCGTGAGCGGCCTTTTGCCGTCCCAAACCTGGCTCGGGGTAGGAAGGCAGAAAGTTCCTCAGCTGGATATCTCAGGCTAGAGGTTACAGCCTCCTTGGGCTTGCCTTGGTCTTTCCCTGACATTGATCCAGGGCCAGCGCCTTGCAAAAACACCCAAAGATCAGGATTTTCCTTCCTGGTGAAGGAAAAACATTGGCCTCGCTCATCTCTGCAATCAGTGCAGAGAATCCCAGAGAAGCTGCGGCTGCCCCTTCCCCAGGAGCATCCAAGGCCAAGATGGACAAGGCTTGGAGAAGCCTGGGATAGCGGAAGGTGTCCCTGCACAAGGCAGGGGTGCTGGGACTGGGTGACCTTCAAGGCCCCTTTCCAACCCAAAGCAATCCAAGCTTCTGTGATCTGGGGGCGTTCCTCTCTGCACTGCCCTGCTCTCCTTGTGCTCTCTGGCTGGGGTGAAGGGTGGTTTCTCCCTCATCCCCCGCTCTGCCTGTGACTGACACCCGTGTGTGCCGTTCCAGGGGTGAGCCTGCTGGTGCCCCACGGGGCCATCCCCCAGGGGAAGTTCTACGAGATGTACCTGGTGCTCAACAAGGCTGAGACCGCCCTGTAAGTCACCCCGCTGGCCACCCGCCCCTCGCTGGCCACCACGGAGTTCCCTGCCCAACCTGTGTCCCCCTGTCCCTCCCCAGGCTGCCCTCTGAGGGCACACAGACAGTGCTGAGCCCGGCAGTGACCTGTGGGCCTACGGGCCTACTCCTGTGCCGCCCTGTCGTCCTGACCATTCCCCACTGCGCCGACGTCGGCTCCTCGGATTGGATCTACCAGCTGAAAACACAGTCCCACCAGGGAAACTGGGAGGTAAGGGGGGAGCCCAGGCCCTGCAGCCAGCAGAGGGGCACAACCCCTGGGAGGACGGGCTGAGCCCTCAATCTTGATGTCTCTGTAGGAGGTTGTGACCCTGGATGAGGAGACCCTCAACACTCCCTGCTACTGCCAGCTGGAAGCCAAGTCCTGCCACATTTTGCTGGACCAGCTTGGCACCTACGTCTTTGTGGGGGAGTCCTACTCCAGGTCAGCCATCAAGAGGCTCCAGCTGGCCATCTTTGCCCCCACCGTCTGCACCTCCCTGGAGTACAGCCTCAAGGTCTACTGCCTGGAGGACACGCCAGATGCTCTGAAGGTAAAGATCCCCTTCCCAAAGCTGTTTGTGCTGGCAGCAGGATGCTGCCTGGTGCCTCTCAGGATGGCCTGGCCCTGGGGAGCAGACAACCTGATGCAACTGCCTGCAAAGTGACCACAGTGAAATAATGAGGTGTTTACTGCCTGTCCTTCCTCGTCCTCTGCCAAGGAAACAGGGAGGGTGCTGCGTAGCTCTCCTGCAGGCATTACACAAGAGGTTTGGCTGCTGATGGGTGGGTTTTTTATGGATCCTGTTATTCCTGCAGGGATCCATGTCTCTCCCTGCCCTGGAAGGGTTTTGTGGCATAGATAACATCCAGATGCATCTGGAAGCTGGAGTTCAAATGCTTTGGCTACCTGGACCCACCAGTGCCGGGGTTGTTTGATTCCCTGTGATCACAGGTCCAGTGGATCCTGTTGGGATTGATGTGGTGCCTCTAGGTGGAGATGTAGGCAGGGCTCTGGCTCCTGGCTTGTCTTTTTCTCCTAAAAGCTGCTGGCGTGATGAAGGGATGGTGTTAAAAGCAGAGAGAGTGGCACCCTTCAAGGGAGAGCCTGAGCCTTTTGTTGGAGCTTTGTGTTCTCCAAGGGGTACGGAGGCACTGATGGATGCTCACTTTAGGAAATCCAAGTTTTAGGTGGGGCTGGTGTATGAGATGAGCTGGCAAGTTCTGCTGGGGTGGCCAAAAGCTGTTCTCCATGGGCTTGAGGCTGCTGCTGGCTCTTCTTGGCAACTCCTCTCCCCGCTCCATCCTGCCTTTGTGCGTGGAGGTGGGCAGAGGAGCAACCCCTGCCCTTCTCCTGGGACTCACCCTGCCTGTCCTGCTGCCCACAGGAGGTGCTGGAGCTGGAAAGGACATTGGGAGGGTACCTGCTGGAGGAGCCCAAGCCCCTGCCCTTCAAGGACAGCTACCACAACCTGCGCCTCTCCATCCACGACATCCCCCACGCGCTGTGGAGGAGCAAACTGCTGGCCAAGTACCAGGTGAGGGGCTGATGTGGGGGCAGCTGGGCTTCCAGACTTGGGAGCACCATCTCCAGCCAGGCTCCACAGGGCTGTGGGTGTCCTGGGCCTGTCTCCTGAGTTGTCTCCCAAAGGGACAGAGGAGGAAGGGGACCGGTTTTCTGGTCTTTTTGGTGGGATGTTATCTGTGAACTCCTGCTGTCCCTTCGCATCCCTCATGGGGTGGCTGGAGGAGGAGGGAGCTGCTGGAGCTGTGGCTGAGCCCGTGCTTTGGTGGCCCACAGGAAATCCCCTTCTACCACATCTGGAGCGGCAGCCAGCGAGCCCTGCACTGCACCTTCACGCTGGAGAGGTACAGCCAGGCCTCCACCGAGCTCACCTGCAAGATCTGCGTCCGGCAGGTGGAAGGGGAAGGGCAGATCTTCCAGCTCCACGTCACGCTGGGAGAGGTGAGCGGAGGGGAGGTGGCAGGGCAGCAGGAGACACGCTCAGAAGTCTCAGCAAGGTCTCACCCTGTCCTTCCTCTTCCAGCACGGCAGCTCCTCCGACACCCTCCGCTCCCACCACAGCGGGGCCACCACCACCACCACCACCACCCAGGTGGGACCCTACGCCTTCAAAATCCCCCTCTCCATCCGGCAGAAGATCTGCAACAGCCTGGATGCTCCCAACTCCAGGGGAAACGACTGGAGACTTCTTGCCCAGAAGCTTTCCATGGACCGGTGGGTCTCCCCAGGCTTTGCTTTCCCTTCCTGTGCCCCCAAAAGGAAGGCTTCACTCTGTGCTCCCTCTCAGCTGTAGACATCCAGTGGGGTTGTGTCCAGCTCTATAGGTCCATCCATAAATGGGGATAGAGCTCTGCATAGTTATATCCCTCTCTATCCTTGGATATGATTTTAAACTAAAAGAGGAGAGGTTTAGGTGAGATATGGGGAAGAAATTCTTCCTCTGGGGTTGGTGAGGCCCTGGCACAGGGTGCCCAGAGAAGCTGTGGCTGCCCCTGGATCCCTGGAGGTGTCCAAGGCCAGGTTGGGCAGGGTTTGGAGCAGCCTGGGATAGTGGAAGGTGTCCCTGCCCACGGCAGATTTTGGAACTGGATGATCCCGCAGGTTCCTTCCAACCTGAACAATTCTGGCATCCATCTGTGCCACCCTCCCGCATCTCCTGTCACTTCGAATGGCCATTATTTATCTGGGACAATGGCTGTGCCACTCCCACCTGGTTTCACACCAGGACCAAAGGGAGAAAGGGTAATTTCAGCAAAGCCAAGCTGACATTGCTTCTGCACGAATACCAGCTCTGTCTAAAAATTGCAGACGGTCTCTCGGGGGCTTTGGCATTTGTGTTACAGCATTCCCATCAAAGTTCACGTTCCAGATAGGTTTGCTGCTCCAGCATTCTCCCTCCTGCCATCTCCAAAGGGCACCACAGCAGCCCAACCCTCTTCTGCTTCTCCCTTTCAGGTATCTGAACTACTTTGCCACCAAAGCCAGCCCCACCGGGGTGCTCCTGGACTTGTGGGAAGCCGAGCACCAGGACGACGGCGATCTCAACACCCTGGCCAGTGCCTTAGAGGAGATGGGCAAGAGCGAGATGCTGGTGGTCATGGCCACGGAGGGGGACTGCTGATGGTGCTCCCCACGCCTGGGGGGCCGGGAGGACGAAGCAGGGGGTGAGGAAGGGTCCTCCCCCGATGGCAGGGGGAGGCACATCCGTCCTGAGCGGGGAGAGGCCGAGGCCGGCGCTTCTCCCGCATCACTGTCAGCCTTAGAGACCCATCCTCAGCGTTTACAAGCAATTCAAGTGTTAAACAGCATTCCTCCTCAAGGCACGGGGAGGAATTAGGGCTTCTCGAGTTGGGATGGGGGCTTTCCTTTTCCTTCTTCTTTTTGGGTTCCCTTCCTCCTCCTGTAATTGCATTTCTGCGTTGAAGAGACGAATACAATCCAGGCTTAACTTCTGTCAAAGGCTTCAGGCAGCTTAACGAGGCAAATAGGAAAGAAAAAAAAAGTTAAAAAAAAAAAAGTTTCTTAGGAAACGCAAATAATTTATTATCCAGATCTTTGGATGTGTCCTTTTTAAAAAAAAAAAAGAAACAAAAAGACAAAAAAAAGATAGATTTATAAATCTTTTTTTTTTTTTTTTCGGTGTGTGAGAGCAAGAGCGTCGCTGTGGTCAGGGTGGCAGAGAGAGAGATTTCAATGGACACACTTTTGTAAGGAAAAGCGTGTGATCCAAGTTGAGAAAAATGTGTTTACATGTCCTGGGACCCCTAGGGAGTCTGGAGGGTGAAGTGCCTCTCCTCCCCTCTGGTTCAGGGCCAGCTCAGCCCCTTCCCAAGGCTTTTGTCCTTGCAAGCTCCCTTTTCCCTGCAGCAGGAATGATGGGTCCCACTCCGCCTGCAAGGAGGGATGAGGGATGCTGCCCTCTGTTTAGGGTTCAGGGTGGGGAGAGCGCATCCAGATGTGGGTATTTGTAATGAATTCTTCCCTGGCATGGTTTGGGGGAGCTTTTTAGGATGACTACGCCTTCATTTACATAACTTCAGTACAAACCAAAGATTTCAGTCCTGCGCCAACCTCCGGACTCGAGGCTAAAGGGGGAGATGTTGTAAACCCAGCAGGATTTTGCGGTGAGCACCCCCAAACCTGGGCTTGGGGGTCAGAGGGAGGAGATGAGTGGGTGTGGAGGGGGTCAGAGGAGAGCAGGGCCTGAGATGTGGCCAGGCCTCTGCTTCAGGTCCCTGCACTCCTGCCTGGATTTTGATGCAGCGTTTCAGCACAGATTCAGGGAGGTGTCCCTGAATGTCCTCTGGTGTCCCCAAGCTGCAAGCCAGGCTGAGCATTTTCACATGGTGAGGTGATGGCAGTGTGTGAGCAGCGCTCAGGTTTCCATCCCTCACTGCAGCTCCTCTTTTTCCTTGGAATAGGCTTTCTGTAGCGATGGAGAAGCTGTGGGGTGAATGGAAAGCAATCGAATGGTAGGCAGGAACGAGGTTCCTCACACCAGATGTGGTGTCATGATGAAGGTAAAAAATTTAGGTTGCCTGCAGGTAGAAATAGTTACTCGCTGAGTGCTGTATCTTAGAAATTTGTCTGTTTTAAAAAAAAAAAAAAATAATGAAATAGGAAGGGGGTGATAAGCTCAGGATTAGACTAGGTCACACAGCCAGGCTGTGGATTCTCCATCGGTGGAAGTATTAGGAGCATGTCCTGCTCTGGGCTGCAGAGCCCTGGATCAGCATCGTGGAATGCCTGTGGCACCCCACAAAGTGCTGGGCACAGGAGCACACTCAGGGAGCCTGGAGAGCATCACCTGCACCGGGCAGCTCGGGAGGAGCTTTCAGTATTGCTGGGACATGACAGGATTCCTCTGGGCAGCTCCTGAGGCACTGATGGAAAGCACGGAGCTGCTGCCTGCTGTGTCTTGGGGTCCCTGGGGCTCACTTCTTGCTGGGTTTTCAAGGCTGTGGGAGGGAAGGGAACTTCTCCCCTTGTGCTGGATGGGGAAAACTGCTGCTGGGTGAGCTCCTGTGTCACGTGGGAAGGGCCTTATCCAACTTTTGGGTTGAATTTGACCATTTCCGAGACCCTCTGAGCTAAGGAAAATAAGCAAATTCGGAGAGCAGTTAAGACTTGATGGATCAAGCCAGCTGCCCGTGGTCTCAAGGGCTCCTTTCCCAGTCCACGGTGTTCTCTGAGGGATGAGATGCTCTTTCAGGTCGCCTGGGAATCTCTCTTGCTCCCATTCTCTGGTTTATGGATCACTGCACCGGGATGTGGGTCTGTCCGTCCATCCATCCCTCCGTCCTGCCCGTGGGTGCCTCACTCCATCTCCATCTGTGTCCATCTTCCCCTTCCTTTGGGCAGGCAGCAGCCACCTGGCTGGGCTGAAGTGCATGTTTGGGGAGATTCTCCCCGTTTTTCTGACCAGGGAACCTGCAGCAGGAGCAGGCCAGGGGGGATGCAGGGCTTGTCTCCAGCTCCCAGGAGCCCTCCACACCTCCCTCCACACCCGGGGGTTTCTCCAGCCAGGCATTTTGGCAAAGGCAGCCCCCGTGGTCCGTGTCATGCTGGCAGTGTCCATCTCTCCCTCCAAAATGTGTTTCCATATTTATATGTCCAGGGGATGGGCCTGGTGGCGTCCTCTAAACCCGCGTCTGTTCATTCTGTAAACTAAAGAACTGTAAATAAAGTTTAGCGTTCCTATTGTAACAAATTAATTTTTATGCAATAAATTATATTTCCTAGTCTAATAAAAAAAAAAAAGAAAAAAAAAAAAAAAGGAAGGAAACAATCTGCTATCTCTCCTGTTCATCACTCACTGGTTCCTGCTGCATTTGGCATTTGCAGGGATTTGGGATCCCTGGGAGCATCCCTCCAACCTGCTGTGGGCTCCACTGCCGTGGGAGGATGTTGCTCTTGGAGTCCCTGATGGAATTAAGCTGGAGATTGACTGATGGTTTGTTTTGGGCTCACATGGGTGCTTCCAAGGCCAGGAGATGATGGCTACAGCTGTGGCCTGTGGGCTAAGCCCCCGTCTCAAGCAGTTCATTCCCTTTCCCAAGGGATATCCTACAGAAAGCAATGCCCCTTCCAGCAAAGACCGGGATTGGGGGGGGATAATTTGGGCGGGGGGAATGGAGCACGGAGCTGCGGCTGCAAGTGGAGCATCCCTGTCCTCCATCATCCCACCTCACTTCTTCCCCTGCCTGGGGATCACGGCTGCTCTCCTGCTTCAGTCCCAGCAAGGGAACGAAGCCAGAAGGGTTTGCAGGGATGTTCCAGGAGCCCACTGCCCCTCCCTGGGCCACTCAACCTGTTCCGGCTGGCGGGGACCAGTTTCCACCAGGAGATGGCAACATTGTCCGTGCTCTGGGCAGGAGTGGGGATTCTGCAAGCAGCGAGGAAAAAAGGGATGGAATTGTTGCCCTGCCACCGCGATGGTTATACCAAAGCCATACTCATTATGTATATTATTGTAGCAAATATACACATTATGTGCCCAACCTTCCCAACTGGGCCTTCCAGCTCTGGACAGGATGCTGGGGTAGATGTGTCTCAGGAGGGGTAACCTCTTCTAAGAGTCCCAGAATGGTTTGGAAGGGATGTTATAGACACTCTTGTTCCACCCCCCTGCCATGGACAGGGAAATTTCCCATTAGACCAGGTTGTTCCAGCCTGGCCTTGGACACTTCCAGGGATCCAGGGGCAGCCACAGCTTCTCTGGGCAGCCTGTGCCAGGGCCTGCCCACCCTCACAATTGCTTCCAAATATCCAGTATATATGTGCCTTTTTGTTAGTTAAAAGCCAATCCTGCTTGTCCCTTTCTTTACATCTGAATTCCTTTAGCCTCCACTTCCCACTTTGCTTTCCCTGATTGCACTTTTTGCACTAAGCCAACTCTCCAAGGGATATCCAAGAGGATGACTTTGACCAGCTGGTGCCCAATTCCACCTTTTGTTCTCCTGTTGAAATACCTACTTCTCTAATTCCCCTTAGAATCCAGCACATCGATCTCAGCCCCCCTGACGGGCTCAAAACCAGCATCCATCCCGTGAAACACTGTCAGATTCATTCTGTGGGAGAGAAGACACCCAGCAGCAGCACAGGGGTGTCCCTCAATCTGCCCCCAGTCCCTGTGGGGGGCTGTGTCATTGCAGAGGGTCTCTGGAGTGTGGGGCAGTGATGTTTTCCCTCACTCACCATGCCCTCAAGGTGAGTGTCACAGTGTCCTTTGGAGGGAATCAAGGACTTCACAGTGGAACTCGTGCTGGTGAGGCATTGCAGGAGGCGCAGGGAGTAAAGGAGGAGCTCGTATCCCATCCTGCAGAAGATGGTCCCCAGTCCCCACCCTCCCATCCTCAGGAGGTGGTGTTTTGGTGACTTCTGACAAAAACTGAGCCCAGGTAAAAGCTTTTATTACTGCTGTGTGGTAAGTCAGGCTGTGATTAACACTGTGATTATCACAGAATCATGGAATGATTTGGGTTAGAAGGAGAGGCCTTTTGGACCATCTTGTTGTTTCTCTGTGCCATGGGCAGAGACACCTCCCAGTAGACCAGGCTGCTGGGATGCCCATCCAGCTTGGGTTTGGACACTTCCAGGGATGGTGCAGCCACAGCTTCTCTGGGCAACCTCTGCCAGGGCCTCTCTGCCCTCACAGGGAGCAATTCCTTCCCAATATCCCATCGATCCCTGCCTTCTGGCACTGGGAAGCCATTCCCTGCATCCTGTCCCTCCATCCCTTGTCCCTCTCCAGCTCTCCTGGAGCCCCTTTAGGGCCTGCCAGGGCTCTGAGCTCTCCCTGGAGCCTTCCCTTCTGCAGGTGAACCCCCATTTTTCCCAGCCTGGGTTTCCAGCCCTCAGAGCAGCTCCGGGACACAATTTGGGGCGGGTGGGCGTGGCCAACACTGAAGGGGCGTGGCCAACACCGAGGGGGCGTGACCAACATCGAAGGGCGCGGTCACGCATCTCCTGTCCGTCTTTTCCCGTGGGGGCGTGGCCAACATATGGGGCGTGGCTATGAGCTGGGTGGGCGTGGCTATGAGCTGGGTGGGCGTGGCTATGAGCTGGGTGGGCGTGGCTATGAGCTGTGTGGGCGTGGCCTGCCCATTAAAGGCGGGCGGGGCGGGGCCGGGGGCCGTGAGGTGGCGGCGGCGGCGGCGGCGGGGCCGGGAGGGCCCCCCGTGAGTTCTGCGCTATCGGGGCGAGCGGGGCCGGGCCCGGCGGAGGCGGGGGGACTCCCGGGTAGAGCAGGAGGCCGCAGGGAGGGAGGGAGGCGGCGCTCCCCGCTCCTGAAATTCCCCGTTTGTTCGCAAAATCCGCGCTTTCCGGCATTTCCGCCTCCTCCGCGCTCTGCCCGGCCCCTCTGGGCGGGGGTCGGCTCTGAGGCCGCCGGTGGATCCCGGTGGGTCCCGGTGTCCCTGGCCAGGCTCCGGCGTTGTTCACAGGTGGTTTTCCTGCGGCACGTGATGCCGTGGGGCTCTGTGAGTCATTTTCCACGGCCGGGTGACGCCTCGGTGGGGCTGGGAGCCCGGCCGATGCTGTGGTAATTTACACGTCGTTTCGGAAAGGCCGGCGGTGTCACTACGAGTTTACGCCTTGTTCTGCGGGGCCCGACGGCGCTGTTGGTTCGGCGGCTGTCGAGGTTGTTTTCTTGTTTTTATTATTTTTTTTTTTTTGTGCCTGACGTGAGCTAAGCGAGGTTTTTACTCCTGCGAGTCCAAGGGGCCAGGTTAATTATTAATTATGGACGGAGGTGTGGGTGGAACCTGCTGAGTCTCAGTGCTTTTCCCCGTGCCTTTCCATCGCTGGCTCACTCCTCCCGTATTTGGCTGCTTGAGGCCCTGGCACAGGGTGCCCACAGAAGCTGTGGCTGCCCCTGGTTCCCTGGAAGTGTCCAAGGCCAGGCTGGACAGGGCTTGGAACCACCTGGGATAGTGGAAGGTGTCCCTGCCCATGGCAGGCAGGTTGGAGTGAGATGGGCTTGGAGGTCCCTTCCAGCCCAAACCACTCCATGATTTGCTGGGGCCAAAGGGGGATGGAGCCACAGCTTGTGAGCAGCACTTTTGGAGCCCTGGTGTGACAATATCCTTGTGGGCGTTGTTTTTCCCAGCGTGCCAGCACGATGATCCCGGCAGCCGGCAGCTTTCCCCCGGACCAGGAGCCTCTGCTGGAGGAGCCCGTGGGGAGCAGGTACAGCCGGCAGAAGCCAAGGGACCGCTGGCATGGGGCCTACATTATATTTTTCCTCCTGGGCATCGGGTCCCTCCTGCCCTGGAATTTCTTCATCACGGCCAAACACTACTGGAGGTACAAGCTGCAGAACTGCTCGGATGAGCCGGGCCCGGTGGGGCAGGCGACCTCAGACCTGCGGGTGAGTGGTGCTTTTGGGGCAGGAAAAATAACCTGTTTTCCTTCCTAACTTCCTCATTTTTTTCCCCCCTCCACTTCCCCAGAAGGTAAGTGAATGTCCTGTAGGGTCTCACCTGCTGCAAACTGGAGGGAAAGGTTTGTTTGGTATTTATTTATAAATGGCTGCAGGGAAGATGCTTCAGATTTCCTTTTACCTGTGTTTGGACTTCTGAGTGTTAAGGTGAATCTAAAAAAATAGAGCTTAACCTTTCATAGGGCAATTTCTGCAGTGCAAGGCATCTTTGTGGTGGTCTTTTCTTGTGTCCTTCATGATCTGGCAGGTGTGACATGAGAATCTCCTTGCAGTGATCAACATCTGGCTTGTGGCATATGGAGCGGGGCGCTTGCCACGGGGGTGATGGATGAGGCAGCCTTGGGATGGCAGGTTAATGGCCTCTTTCTGTCCCCAGAAAGGCTGCTTCCTCTCCCTCCTCCTGCCACAGCAGGATTATTTCCCTGTGCCTCCCTGACAAAGCTGTGGGTTTGTTTCTTTACAGCTGGAAAAAGTGTTGGCACGATGAGGCAGCATCACATCCACCTCTCGTGGCAGAGCTTGTTCAGGTGGTTTGGGCACTTTTTGTTTTTATATAAACACAGGGCCAGGTGCGATGATCACCTTTCCCCTCGGATTTCTCACTCCAGTGCACCCACAGCTCTTTTTAATTTTCCTAGTTCTTAAGTGTCTGCTGCTTTTTTTGATGGGGAGGAAGGAGAGGGCTTATACCAGTGCTTATATGCTACAGGTGTGCTGCTGTAAAGCAAGAAACTGAATTAAACTGAGGGTGCCCAAGCTCCTGCACTGCCTGAAGGCCAAAATTGTGTCTGTGCCAGTGAAGATGCTCAGAGAGGGGTGAAGGGTGCTCTGTCACCACATGGCACAGTGTTCTCTCATATTCCCTGCATCCCACATGTTCCTCACTGCCATCATGCTGATCCTCTTGGAAAAAAAAGCTGGGTTCAAGTAAAGAATGTTAAAGCACAGCTGTATTCCTGGCTGGATCAGACACTTTGCTGAAAAGGTGTTTTTCCCCTTCTTGTGTGGCCATGGAGCGATGCTGTTTCCTTTCTCCATGGAAAAGTTACGTGGCTGTCCTGTGGCAGTCGAGTGTCATCAACATCAAACCAGTCAGCCCAGTTTGTGCCCTGCTGCTGTAGCAGGAGGGTTTACCTGCACACAGAGCTGGACTCTGGAAGGATGCACCTCTGACTGACAGCCTGCTCCTGGCTCCAGCCTTTTCACTGCTGCTAATTTCATGCCCCCGTGCCTTCAGCCACCGTCACGGACCTGGATTCCTTTTCCAGCCTGGTAGGAGCCCAGCTGCCAAGTCTGGAGCAGAATAGAAACTGCTTTGCAAGAGCATCTTGTGTCAGGTTTGCCACCAGGGTGCTTTGTTTGGGTTTGGGGCTTTTTAAGGCATCGTGGCAGCCTCAGTGTTTGAAGTTAATATGGGGTTAAACACTTCCATTATGTGCCTCAGCTCCGTGGCTGAGGGATGACACCTTCCCCCCATTAGACCTGGATGTGGGAGGCAGATGTCAGGTTTGCTTTGGGGTTTATTTTAAGGGCTCAGCAGAAAGGGAGAAGGACTGGGTATATCCTGCAGTGCCAGAAATGAAAGCATATCTATGAAGGGTGGGAATACCCAAAGAGACAGAAGAGTTGCCATTGGAGATGGATTAAAACCCAACAAGCAGGAGAGAGGAGGATGGAACCTGATGTTTTCTGCTGGCCTAGGCATGGATTAAATTTGCCACCCACCATTCCACTGCTGCATTAAAAATGTGCAAAGGCTCTTAAGTACTTGCCCAATTCTCTTCTCGCTGCTGGTGTGAGCCCGTTGGCTGGGAATGAATGAATATTTCCCTGGGATGCTCAAAGTGCAGCATCTCTGCTGGGTTACTTCGAGTACACTTCTGCTTGGTGCAAAGCATTAGAAAGTCATTTTTTCTTCCCCAGAAGCAGAAGCAAATTAACTTGGAAGTTTATTGAGTATCCCCAGGATGGTTTGGAGGTTTGTTTTAAGTAGGTGGGTAAATAAGCTGGAGTTTTAGCAGCCAGCTTTGCATTTTGCTTTGTCTTTTCTCTTAAGATTCATCGTGTGGCTGCAGATCTTTGAGCCTCCTGCTTGGCTGAGCTGATGCCATAAGCACAGGCATTTAAGTCTCTGCCTATCTGGACCCTCTAGGAATGATTATTAGATTTCCTGTTGCTTCCAGTGAAGCTCTTGATAGGGAAGAAGAGACAAACGTGCTTGTAAACTGATTAAAAATGATGTGCAGCTGTAAAAAACAATGAACTGCCTGGAGAAAACCTGCCAAGTGCCTTCTCTCCTGGTTGGACATGATGAGACCCCTTCTTTGTAGCTAGATAAGTGCAGAAAGTGGAAACCTGTCGTGATAGGAGTGGACATGTAGGTCATCCTCCCCTTTGTGTGCATCATCCTACCTGCTGGCTGAGATTCCTGCAGCAAAAAAATGGGATTAAGCCCCTCGAGGGGAGGAGAGGGAGCAGACACACTTTGATGGTGCTGTGCTCCAATCAGGCACAGCACCATGGCAGCTATTTCCTTTCAATGTTTATTTCTTTCCTCCTGAATTTATGTCCCTGATTTCCTGCAATAGCCCAGGGCAATGGGAGGGCAAATCCCAGAATTCCCATTGCCCTGAGCAATTTGCAACACAATAAGGTGGACACCTACACCATAACTCCTTGTTGTGCCATATTCAAGAATGAAATTCATGTCTTGTTCCTCCCTACAGCTTTTTTACTTTATTTTGGGTTTGTTTTTCTCTGGCAGGACTATTTTGAGAGTTACATCTCCATTGCTTCCACCGTGCCCTCAGTGCTGTGCCTGATTGGAAACTTCTTGCTTGTCAACAAGTAAGTGTTGCTCTGATCCCAAGTGCCTTGAGCCACATTTCTCCCTGGCTTTGTTCCTGTCTTCTTTCCAGCTCAGGCTGCCCTTTCCTCAGGGTGAGACCACGGGGCATCCTGAGCTCAGCCTCCCTGTGCAGCCAAAATTCCCTTCCTTGCCCCTGCCTGAGTTGCAGCCAGCTGAGATGAAGTGGGAGCAGCACCTTGCTCCACCTGTGTTGGCTTGAGTAAATTAATTCCTCGGTTAATTGCTTGCAAATGGTTTTCCCTCTTAAAAATACCTTTATTGTCTTCAGGGAACTGGTTGGCCAAAGCCAAGCTCATCCAGGTAGGAACAACACCTTGCCCTGGTTTTACCAGCCCTTGAACTGGGATAAGAAATGGATCAGCTGCACCTTGATATAAGCTTGGCTTAAATCTCAAACAGCCTCATTGTGCCTTCATTTTTACACTTCCTTATCCTATATCAAACTCCTGCATGGGTTTGTGTGCCTAATCTCCAGATTCCAGCTCCTTGCCTCACTGCTTCCCCATCTCCTCCCGCCTCTCTTTATTTTCTCTGCCCTTTCCGCCAGCACAGGAGTTGTCCTCCCATGTGGAACCTTCGCCTTGTGGTTTGAAGCACAGGAGTGATTTCTTCCCCTTGTCCCCAGGGTTCCTGCCAGTGTCAGGATCCTGTCCTCCCTCTTTGTCATGCTGGCTGTTTTCCTGGTGATCACGGTGCTGGTGAAGGTGGACACCTCCGCCTGGACCACGCGCTTCTTCGCCCTCACCGTCGGCTGCGTGGCCGTGGTCAGCAGCGCCTCCACCGTCTTCTCCAGCAGCCTCTTCGGCCTGAGCAGCTGCTTCCCCATGAGGAACCTGCAGGCTCTGATCTCAGGTTGGGTGAGATCCCATTGGGATTGTGCTCTTGGACTTTCCCTGCTCGGCTCTGTGGTTTTCTCTCTCCTGCCTCTGGGGTTTTGTCATGTGGGGTTTGTTGTAGAAGCTTAACTTTGCCCTAATGATAAAGGGAAGTTGCCGAAGGAGAAACTTGCTCGGTCACGTGAGCTTTGGTTTCTGTAAATAGCCATAAACTGACCCTGGAGAGTTGCTGGGTGCAGGGAGAAGGGAGGGAAGGAGATGCCATCCCCCTGCCCTTCCATTTCCAGCAGAGGGATCTGCAGCTTTGCCTTGTCTGCTCCTTTCTGATCAGCATTTCCATGAGTGATGAGGGGCAGGTTGGGAGCTGTGAGTGATGAGCTGCCTGGAGCTTTGATAACATTATAAATGTGCTGTGCAATGGTTGACAAACCAAGGGGAGAGGGGGGAAAAAATCAGGATGGTGAAATTTTTCCTGGGGCCAAGACAGGAGTGTTTTAATGAGTTTATCTCAGAGAAGGAAAGCACCACATCCCTGAGGAGGCACTCCTGCCACCACTGGCTTGAATTTCCATCTGGGGGAGCGCAGAAGTGAAGCTGATTATATGCATGCCGGTGGAAAGCCAGGTTTAGGCTTTGGAAGTGGTTTGGACTTTTTCTGTGGGGCTGGGGACCTGCAAGCCCAGCAGGTTGGGTCCCATCTTGACCCCTGTGTGTGCTGTGCAGTGTTGGAAGGGGGTGCAGGATGGCACCTGGGCTGTGGTGCAGCCCCACACATACCTGAGGCGTGGCTTGTGCAGGTGTGGGGCAGGGCCTGAGCTGTGTGCCCTGGGGACCTGTGCATGTCAGAAGAGGAACTTCTGAGCTCCCCCTCTTGTTCTCTGCCCCTCACTGTAGCCACCTCTGTTCCCACACTCAGGCCAGGCCATGGGTGGCACCATCAGCGCCGTGGCCTCTCTGATAGACCTGGCAGCGGCGGCCGATGTCACCGACAGCGCCCTGGCCTATTTCCTCACCGCCGACATCTTCATCGTCGTCTGCATCATGGTCTACCTGCTCCTGCCCAGGCTGGAGTACTCCAGGTGTGTGCCAGCCTGCCAGGGGCACCCGGTGGAGGGTTTGCAGTGGCATTGCTGGGGGATCCATGGGATGCTGGCCGGTCCCTGCCCTGTCACCACTGCCAGCCACGCTTCCCCTTTCACCGAAACCGCAGGCTGAAACTGGGCGCGTGCTGAGTTTCTGCCAAGCTTTCCCAGGGCTGCTGGTGCTGGTGTTCCCAAAATGTGTGGAGTCAGCAGAGAGCCCTAATCCGGAGGCAGCCAGCCAGGAGTGTCCCCATATCGTGTGTGCCACTGGGATGTGTGTGACCCATTGGTGCTTGTAACCCCCAGAGCCGTAGGCAGGCTGCAGGGAGCTGTGAGCACTGAGGGTGCTGAGAGATGGGGAGAGGGGATGGTGGGCTTACCTGTGTCTCCAGCTTCTCTCCTGTCCTCTCTGCAAATCTCAGTTACATTCCCCCCGTGCTTCCCTCTGTCTCTAGATATTACCTGGGCAGCCAGAAGGAGAGCCCCTCTCTGGTCACGGTGCCCCCTGACAGCTCCGTGGAGGCCGAGGCAGAGCCGCGAGGCACCGTGAATTCCTCCTTCCTCGCAAGAAGCGCTGGCATCCCCCCACTCCGCCCCATCCTGCAGAAGACCGCCCTCCTCGGCTTCTGCCTCTTCTACGTCTTCTTCATCTCCATCATCGTCTTCCCCTCCCTCTCCTCCAACATCGAGTCTGTCAGCAAAGCCACGGGAAGCCCGTGGAGCACCAAGTACTTCACACCGCTCACGTGTTTCCTCCTGTACAACTTTGCTGACTGGTGTGGGAGGCAGGTCACCGCCTGGATCCAGGTGCCTGGCCCCAAGAGCAAACTGCTGCCTGCCCTCGTCCTCCTCAGAACCATCTTCCTCCCTCTCTTCATCCTCAGCAACTACCAGCCCCGGGCTCACATCCGGACCGTGGTGTTCAACCGGGACATCTACCCCGTGGTCTTCACGGCGCTGCTGGGGCTCAGCAACGGCTACCTGGGCACGCTGGTCATGGTCTACGGCCCCAAAATCGTGCCCAAAGAGCTGGCTGAGGCAGCAGGGGTGGTGATGACGTTTTACATCGTGCTGGGGCTGGCTCTGGGGTCTGCCTGTGCTGTTTTTGTGGTGCACCTCGTGTAGATGGGCAGAAGGAGAATGAGGAGGATGCCCTCAGTTTGTGGTGCTGCTGTTGGGTATTTGGGGTTTGGGTTTTATTTCCCAAAAGAGTCAGTTACCCTCTGGTTTTGAGGCAGGCTGTGCCTGTCTTGGGAGGGGGGAAGCTGCATCCAGGGGGATGCAGAGGGAAAGTCTCCCTTCTGGGAAGGGGCATCCCCGGTGCTTGGGAAGGTTCTGTCAGACACTGTCACTCCCAGTTCAATGGAGCAGGGACCAAAACAGCTTTATCCTCCCCAGGGAGCTCAGGGAAGCACCAGGGACACAGGGATACCATCCCTTACCCATGTGCCAGTGATTTTAAGCTGAGCCCAGGGCTTTTGGGGGCACCTTGGGTTTTGCTGCCTCACTGTTACGAGTTCAGCCCTTCAGGGGTTGGGTGGTCTTTGGGCAGGATCACCCCTCACCGAGCTGTGATGGTGATGTTCAACTAAAAGGGATTTGAGCCCTTCTCATAATTTAGGGAGTGAGTAGCAGCTGCCCCAGGGATCAGGGCACAGTTTTGCACAGATTTCATACAATCATTGCACAAAAAACCTAAAAAAATATATATATATATATAAAAGGGAAACCACTCCACTTGGAATTTTGCTTGCTTTAATTTTTCCATGTAAAACTGAGTTGAGGGATCATCTACCCCTAGCACTGTGCCACTAGTGTTGGGGACTGTCCCCTGGCCAGAGGAGCATTTTTCCTGCTGTGACTGTGGTGTGACCCCCCAAGGAAAGTGAAATGCTGAGTGGGCCTAACCTGAGGTTTTTAGGGTGTCTTCAGTCTGCATTCAGAGAGCTCTGTGAGAGCCAGGGAGAGGCATGAGGTTCACAGCAGAAATCTGGTTAATTCATGTAGACAGGCACCATATGGCCTCCAGATGTTTTCAGAGGGGTGAGCTACTGTGACACCCAAAATTATGGCCCACCCAAAGAAGACTGGCTTTTAAAGTCATTTAGACTCCCATATGCCAGCACAGCCTGGACGAAATCCGATTATAGTATTTATTTTCTCAAATTGGCTGGATTTATGGTCTAGAAGAGGTGAACTGATAAGCAAGGGTGTAATGGCAGAGCTTGGCAGTGCAGTGATGCCTCAGAGATGCTGTCTGTGGAAATTAATTCCTTTAAGACTGGGTTAGGAGCAGATGCTCCATGACTGGGATGCTCTCTCAGCACCTCCTGCTTGCCCACGTTGTGCTGGAGCTGCTGGATGTGGGGCTTTGTTGGGAGAACAGCAGGATGCCTGCAGCAGTTGGTCAAAAAGGCCAGCCTAACTTGGTGCTGGCAACCAAAAAGTCCCTTTGTGGCCTTCAGTGGGCCTGTCTTCCACCTGTGCCTTTCCCCCCAGTCCAAGGAATGATGAGATTTGGCTCGGTTTTTTTTACTGCTTTGCATCTCTGCTCTTCCTCTCTGTGTTACAGACAAAATTCCTCTGGAGGGAGAACTCAATTATCTGGTACTGTTGCTAATAAAGATAATTCTTGATCCTGTGCAACTGCTGGTGTCTGGAATAATTTCTCTTGGAGATGCATTGATGCATGCAGTTTTAGCTTGCATTTTTCCTTCTGGTCATCCTTCTCTCCCAGCTTGGATTGTAATCTCCTCAGAGAAATCCCTGGCACGGGCTGGGTGAGGGAGCCCTGAGATCACTCCAGTGGAATATCCCCAAGTGACATGCAGGTAGGTATGGAGAGCATTCCTGTGGCAGGGGGTGGGCAAAAAGGGGATTTATCCTTTGGTTTTGGTGGCATGCAGCTAAGGAAGGTTAATAAATGAGGGGGGAAAACCAATACAGGTGCAAAATGGGCAAGAAGCAGGTCTGGGCATACAGCAGGGAATGCTGGTGGGAATGCCATGATAAGGGGGTGGATGCTGCCAGGCCTCTGAGCCATGAGCTGTGGGTGATCCCCCTGTAAAAGGGGAGGGATAATTTATAGGGAATTGCATAGAACGGCAGGGAGGTAATTACAGTGCCTGGGAGAAGCCACATCTGCTGCTCAGCATGGGCCTTACCAAGGAGCTCCAGGTAAGGAAAAGTGGGATGAGGAGGGAAGTGGTGGTGAGGTGGAATGAAGGCTGCTGGATCTGGCATGCACCAAAGCACAGGTCTTGTGCCTGGGGGCTTGAGGTGGTGTCAAAAGCAGCCATTGTCCCCAGTTGCCAGGCCTGGAATGATGCTGTAGCCAGGAGGAGCACTGTAGGGATCCAGGCCTGCTTCATGACATTTAGCTGGGAGATAACACTGCCTTCTAGTTCTCCAAGAGCTTCCCAAGAGGGAGTTGCTCCCCCCAGAACTGAGTTCCAGGGAAAGACCCTGGGTGTGGGCAGGGCTGGAGCTGAGCTGGCTCCATGTGTCTTCCTCACCTGCCAAAAACTGCATTCCCAGGTCTTGTTTCTGTGATTACCACATCCCCTCAGCCAGCAGTGCTGTTTTCCCATCTCCCAGCAGAGGAAGGTGGGTGTTGATCTGGCTGGCATGGCCAGGGCTATGTGCTTTCCACAGGGCTTGGCCCCCTCTCACCTCTGGGTGTGAAATGAGCTGTGCAGGTGCTGCAGAATGCTGGAGGGCGAGCCCACAATGCAAAACAGAGTCAAAGACACAAATCCCTGTGTGGTGCCCAGCACTGCTGGCACTGTGACCTGGGGTTTGGAGAGTCCCAGTCCTTCCAGGCCTGGCAGCCCAGCACAGAAGGGATGCTGTGTCAGCCTTTGGAGTTCAATCCAACCGGCCAAGGGGGAAAGAAAGCTGGGAACTGGCAAAGCAGCAGCAGCACAGGCAGGAGGGGGCAAGGGAGAAGGAGGGGAAGGGATGAAAGGGCACCAAGTGGAGGAAGTGCATCTGCTGCTGCTTCTGCTCAAAGGAAGACAAATTGAGCCTGTGCTGACCTGGTTTTGTCCCCTCTCACCTCTGTGGTGCCAGCTCCCCCCTCCCTGCTTCAGAGCTGGACCGGGGTCAGTGTTGGGATTGGGGGCTTTGATGCAAACAGATGTGCTGGAGGAAGAAAGGGAGTTTTTGTTATGGAGTTATCCTCCCCTCACATCAGTTGCAAGTGACTTTCCCTCTTTCTCTCTCATCTCAAAGCCTTTTCCAGGCTGTCCTCCCTCAGTGGAGTGCCCACAGGGTAGGAATGCTGCCCCCTCTCCATCTGTGGCACCAGCCTTTGCCTTGCAGGGGCTTTGGTGCAGTGCTGTGGTGCCCTGGGAGGTGGGAAACACCTTTGAAATGGTCTTTAAGGCCCCTTCCGACCCAAACCAGTCTGATATTCCCTGAAACATGAGTGGCCACCGGGGGCTTGGGAAGGGCCACCATCCTCAGCAGATGAGCTGAGCTGATCCTGCCCCTGCACGGATGCCCCAGAGGGAAAAAAACAACCCAAACCTTGGCTTTGAAACCTTGCCAGCCAGCTGCAGGCTTGCCCGGCTGCTGTTCTCCTTTTACATGTTTTATGGAGTAATTTGTACTATATTTACACAGCAGTGATAAACAGTTTTTAAAATGGAAGCAAAGAAAACGCTGCTGGATGAATTGTTACAAAAAAGCCCTGTTTGCCATTCCAGCAGGGGGAAAGAAAAAGGGATAAAAATCACCATCCTAGGGACATGCTGTTCATCAGATCTGGGTATTTTTTCCCTTGATTTGTGTGCCTAATGTGAGCAGAAGAAGTCGCAGATGCATGCTGAATTCTGCAGGGAACATATGCATGCATTTAAATCATTTACAGCATTTACTGGTGCAATTGTAAAGCACATTATTTTTCTGCATTTGTAATTAGGCTCCAAACAGATGGTGAAGGACTGCAGCTCCTGATTAGACAGGCTTGTGCTCTGTTGGACGGCGCTGCGAGAACAAACCGAGATGAGAAACTTTTCCTGCTAATTTATCACGCCGGGCCGGGGGAGTGCAGGAGCCGGGGCTGCCTGAGCGTGAATTCCAGCGCTGGGCAGAGCTGTGCGAGCCATCCCCCCTTTCCCAGCTCCATCCCAGATTTCCTGAGCCCGGCTGGCTTCACAGCTCGGGACACCCGGCAGGGCGTCTGCTGTGATAAATGCCTTGGAATGAAGCAGGAGGTGCGAGGTGAGAAGGGTTTTTAAATGAGGAGCAAGCTCCGGGCTCGTGGCTGTGTCGGAGGGGAGATCCCCCCTGGCTGGCCTCGGCTCCGCTCTTCTCGCCACCCTTGGCTTGGCGAGATGGGGAGAGATTTTCTCCTCTCCTGGGGGCAACCTCGAACCTTGAACAGCCCCACGGGCTCTCCACTGGTCCCTCGCAGTGCAGGAGTCCCCCTTGCTCCCCGCTGTCCCCCGCTCACCCAGGGGACAATTTACGCTGTTTGCCCTTCTCCCTGCGGTTTCTTCTTCTCCTGGCTCACCTCCTTGAATCACAGACCTGCGGACCTGATCAGAAAGGGTTAAAGGGCAGAGCGAGGCAGAAAAGGAGCGCGATGTCAGCCTGAGACCCACGGGGCTGGAAGCTGTGAGCAGCACAGGAACCCCCCAGGATTCCCCTGAGGCAACAACAGCGTGGCCCAAGTTCCTTTGTGTCCCCTTTGCTGGTTCCCCCCAGGCTGGGGAGCTGGGGGTGAGCTTCCCTCGGGTTTTTATCCCGCAGGGTGTCCCAGGGCTGGCGGGGAAGGAGCTCACCTTCCACCTGGCACAGCCCTCTGGTGCTCCCAAAGAGGGAACGCGCTGCAGGGAAGGTGGCCCAGCCGCCGGGGTGATGGCAGGGGACAGGGGACAGGCGGTGGTGTGCATTCTCTGTGCCTGCACATGGGTTCTCTGTGCCTGTAGATGGCACCTTTTCCTCTGCTGAGGAAGAAGGAAAGGGAAAAAGGCGAGCTGGTGAGGTAGGGCTCAGAGTAAGGAGCGAGGTGCTTCAGGTGTGCGGCGTGAAGTGACTCGGGGTGGTCCCGCAGCTGTCCCCTCTCACTGTCACCGCTCAGATCACCTGCATCATCGCTGACCCCTCTCTAGGTTTACTAACACTGCCCATCGCTAGGAAGTCACAGGGGCTGAGTGAAAAGTGCTTCCAGCTGCTCAGAGAGTTGATCCAAAGGGTTTTTTTTTTTACCCTCATTAACCCACTGTGGACCTAACGAGCCCAGCCTGGGGCTGCAGGGTGCTCTCGGTGTCCCTAGCAGGGGACAGGTCCTCCCTGCTGGCTCCACAGGGAGATAATTCTGCAAGCAGGCTGCTTTGGGGTCTGCAGAGTGCAGAGCTTCAGGGCCCAGCCAACTCCTGCAAGGCTTTTTTGAGGCTCACCAAAATCACCTTGGTCCTTCTTGTCGTGAGTTGTCACCACAGGAACAGGGGTAGCTCACCTGGGACCCACCTGGAAACACAAGCTGGAAGATCCCTGAGGAAATCCCACAGAATTAGGTCTGTGCTACCAAGGTGAGCCCAGTTTCTGCCCCTCCTGCTGTCCCCATAAGATCACCTTACAAAGATTCAATTTGAGACCCCATACTTCAGTATTTCTAAAGGAAAACAAAACCAAACCAGCTGCTCTTTCAGTGCTTTTCTTCTTCAGAGAGAGAATTCCAGCAATCCCTTAACTTTGCCTGGCTTTCTCACCAGCCTCCCTCACTCATAAATTCCTAAACAAACAGTGTGATCCTAATATTGGCCCTAAAATTCTGTGTGAAATGGACCTGGAAATTAATTTCACACCGGAAAAGCCAGCTTCACTGTCAGCCACAGCACAGGTGCTCAGAAAGAAAACTCCAAGATGGCTCTACAAATTAATTCTGTGGATGAGAGGGTAGCAGGAGGGGAGCTGCCTCCCTCACACCACCATCCCAACCCACACTGCACCACCGTGGTGCTGGAAAGCTGTGGGAGAGGGAGGATACCATCATTCCCCTGATTTTTGTGGTCTGGGGGGACAAAAATCACCGTGTTTCCCCCTCCCCTCCAAAAAAAAGAGGAAGCAGGGGGTGTGGGCTGATTTTTCCTGAGTACAAAAAAGACCCTGCACTTTTACACAGGTCTTACTGAAAAAAAAAATAATAAATTAAAATAAAATTAAAATTAAGGATGGTAGTTTGGGAAGCACTTCCAGGGACCCTTGTGGGAGACTGCTGGGGAAAAGGAGGCACAAAGAAATGACTGATGGCACAATATTGCACGGGCTGGTTGTCGGGCAGGGATGTCCCTGCAGATGCTGGAGCCCAAGGCAGGACGTGGTCCATGGCAAGCAGAGATAATTCAGTAGCTTAGCAGGGCAGGATTTTGCAGGTGTCTGTGTTTTACCTTGCTTTCCATGTGATATTTCATCTGTTTAGAGACAAAGGGCCACCCCAGCTCTCGCAGCGGAAGGCAGGCAGAGGAGTGAGACACCGTGGGGAGAGCTGGATGTGGGAATGTTCCGCGGCTGGAGGGAAAACGAGAGGGGGAGAAGCCCTGCAGTACAATTTCAAGGTTGAGTGAGTGGTGCCAGGAGGCTGTGAAAGGCTCTGCCGAGCTGCTCTGTGTTCACAGGCAGGATGGAGAAGGGAGGTCACGGGATCTGCCTCCAAAAACAAAATCAGGTTTCCCTGTAATGAGTCTGTGGAGAAAGGCTGGGATGGCAGGGAGGTTACCCCAGCCCTGCAGCTCCCTGCTTTGGGCTTGGTGTTAATTATGATCCCAGTAGCAACCGGGAGCATCTCTCTGCTCACAAAGCACCACTTTCTTCTACTGCCTTCTTTTCCCAGCTCTGAGCCTGCTGACAGGCACGTCTCCCACAGGCTGGGTCTTGGAATACCATGGATTTCTCCAAACAGGAGCTTGGGAACACCAGCTCAGTGAGCTGTTTCGAGGTCCAGCCTGCACACAGCTATTGCTGTCCCTGCCTGATTTAAACCCACTCTGACAGGGGGCTACAGATCACAAGATCCTGAATTCCTGTGTGCTTTGTGAACCTAGACATTGACATCCCCCCAGTCCTCCCTCTCCTCCTCGATGGGAAACGCTGCACTCCATCAGGAATGGGACTGGGAGCCCAGGCCAGGAGGAACTCAGCTTTGTTAGAGCTGACTTATGTAAAACAGGTGACACATCTTCAAACCACTCAGGATGTGAGCAGAAATCCGTGGTGGGAAGCCAAGGCACGGGAACCTGGCAGAGGAGAGGTGTGCTCCTGTTTAAATAGAAACCCTGACCCAAATTTATCAGGAGAGGCCTTAAGTGAGACATCACCTGGGCAAAGTCAGAGCAGCTACGGGCACCAGGGCCTGAGACATGTCTTCACCTGTGCTTTTGCTTTGGTTCTTCCCCTTTCTTGTCATTTCTTCCTCTCACTAGTGCCCTGACTTTGTGGACGTGGCTGTGATGGATGCAGCGTGAGGAGCCTGGCTGCCTTCATGCTGCTGTCACTGTGAAGAGGGCAAGGAAGGGATGAAGACCCCAGAAAACCCCCCCAGAGCAGGTGGCTCAGCTCAGCAGGGTGCTCAGAGCCCCAAACAGGTAACACCTGCACCCTCTGCACTCCTGGTGACCCCCAAGGTCAGTGCCAGCTACCGAGGGGGATTCCTCAGCAAACCTAACCCAGCCCAGGTGTGATGGGGTGGAAATGATCCACCAGCACCTCCATTGGCTGCAGAGAGCTCATTGCATTCACCTGTTTGCCTGGAACTTGGGGTTTTAGCCCCAGAGCAGCTGCAGGTGTGCCAGGGCTGGCTCTGGGGTGCAAAGTGCCTGCAGCTGGGCCGGGTTTGGTGGGGGAATCTCCCCCATCCCCAGGGAGGACCAGGAGCAGACCTGTGCCCGATTCCAACCAATCAGCCCCAGAGCTCTGCTAATGGCATAATTAGGAGAAGCTGCTCAAGAGAGGCAAAGGCTTAATTACCCCCTCCTGCTGCTGCTGCAGGGGCATTTGTCCACTGCTGCTTCAGGAGGAGGGCTGTGGAGGTGAGTGGAGGGGAGGGGTCCTGACTTCCAGCAATCCCTGGCAGTGCTGGAGGCCAGGCTGCCTGGGGCTTGGAGCACCCTGGGCCAGTGGAAGGCATCCCTGGTCGCGGCAGGAGGGGTGGAATGAGATGATTTTTGATGCCCAGTCCAACCCAAATCTGTGATTTCCAGGGTGGCCTTTAACAACATAAACATCACTTATTTAGTGTTTTAACCAAAACTGGCCGAGATGGGGTGGGGAGCGTGGTAGAGCTTCCCCCCGTGGTGATGGTAGCCAAAGCCCTGCCCCTTCCTGGGATGGAGGAACATCCTCGCTGTGAGGGTTGGTGTCACTGCAGGTGGCTTTTTATGGCTTTATCGCTTCCCAGGCGGCCCGAAATGGGGTGAGGCAGGGGCGTTTGGCCGCTTTCCCAAAAGCTGCTGGTAGGGAGGTCTTGGACTGGGGGCAGGAATGTCCTGCCAGGCTCAGGAATGCCGTGAGGACACAGAAGGGTTTGGTGGGAATTGCTTTTGGGCAGGTACGAGGCCGTGCCTGTGGGAAGCGAGGGGAGAGCAGGAACATCCTGGGCAGGAATATCCGGGAGGATCTCCTGGCGCTCCGTGCCCGGATCGCTTTTCCCGCTCATCTATGATTTATTTAAGTGCTCCGGGCCCTGCCAGCTGCTGCCGCGCACAGGTCAGAGAAATAACAATATTAACAACAAAAAAGAGAAAAGCCAAACAACAAAAATAAATAAATAAAATAAATAAACCAACAAAAACAATATAAAAAAAAAGAATTAACCCCCCCCCGAGGTGAAGTCGAACTTCAGAAGTTGGATTTGAGCAGGCGGTTGCTGTCTGGGTGGGGGGAGCCCGGGATTTTGTGTGGCTGGGAGTCCCCAGGGAGGGGTCAGGAAGGGGGGAGGTGGAGCTGAAATCCCGGGTACCTGGGCGAGGGGCGCTGCGCCGCCCGCATCAGCGGCTCCCGCGTTCCTTCCCTTTCCCTCCCCTTCCTCCTCCTCCTCCTCCTCCTCCTCCCGCGGCTCGCAGGGCGGCGGGGGGGGCATGGGGGGTCGCCGCTGACACCGGGCTCCGAGACATCCACCGCAGGTAATGCCCCGCCGCTTTTCCTGGCTCCTCGGGGGTTTTTGCGGCCGGGAGGGGTGGGATGCGGGGCCGAGGAGGATGTTGCATCGCCCCCTCCCTTTCCCGAGGGGCGGCTTGGTCCCCCTTCCCAAACCTCCTGGCTAGCGAAAGTGGGCTTTTTGCTATTATTGTTATTATTTCGGGCTGGGGGGACTGGCTCGGCGCTGTGGTTTCCGCGGCAGGAGAAGCGGGGAGCTCACCCTTTCTCCCCTTTTCCCAAAAATGATGCCGGGAATGTCCGGTGGTACCCGCTGTGCCGGCCCCGAGGGAGCGGGGCACGCTGCTCCCTCCTTCCCCCCCATCCCCGGCTCCCGTTCGGAGTTCGGGCTGCTGAGAAGCCGCAAAGTTTCTGGGATGAGCCGGGGCTGAACTTCTTTTCCCAGCCGTGGGAAAGCCGCGCGTGGGGGCTGAGCCGCAGTGGAAGCGGTGGGATTTTTAAATCGCCTCCAGACATTACCAAAAAACCGGAGTGGGACGGCGTTTTTAAAACGCCGAACTTCCCCCTGAACGTTTTGAGGAAACACTTAGTTTTAGGTTATTTTTTTCCCTCCTGTGATTCTCGACTTGCTGCCGCTTTCCTTCGTCTCCCTCAAAACCTGCATTCCCTCTTTTCCTTCAATCCGTGTTCTGACCGCCTTGCCGGCCCCTAGCGCTTCCCCAAGCCGCCTCTCCTACCCCGCAGCGTTTTCCAGGAGGAAGGGATGCTGGAATGGGACGTTTCCTATGCCGATGTGCCTTCTCTTTGTTGTCGGATTGGGTGGGTTTTTTTTCCCCTGTGCTGGAGGAAAAGCCGCGTCTGGCAGCAGATTGCCTGGGCAGGAGGGCTGGCAGAGCTCGCTGTGCTGCACGCAACAAGCCTGGCTCCTTCCCGGGATATTCCCGGTGCATCCTGCGGGAGCCTGGGATGCTTCGTGCATGTGGGATAGAGCTGCTGCATGAGATGTTTAAAATTTTATTTATTTTTTATTTTTTTTTTTGGGAGGGTGGGAGCCGAGGATAAAGCGTTCCCATGGGATGCTCGCGTTTGTGAAAATGCAGGTGGTTGTTTCGGCAGAGTGAGTTTTACCTTTGTCTCTCCTTCCCCCCACCCCTGTCCTGGGGAAGGAGGGGAGGAGAATTTGCTGTGCAGTTCCATTTTCCTTCACCACCCCGCTCCCTCCCTTCATCCCCGGCACAAAAGCTTTCTTGTTTCCCAAGGAATCGGGTGATATCGTGAAAAATACAATGTTTTAAGACCAACTCGTAAAACACTATCTTTGTGGGAAACTGTAAAAATTGATGTTGTCTCTTTGTATTATTTTTTTCCTTTTTTATTTTTTTTTTTTTTTGGCGATAAGTGGGAGCAACAATGTTTGGAAGAGGTGGGAACTGTGGAGCTCGGCTGGCTGCTGTGCCTGGGGCCGTCCCTTTTCGCAGGAGCATCACCTGGATGCAGCAGGGAGGGAGGCAGCAGCACCAGCATCGTTCCAGCTGCAATAATCCCCAGAGTGATGCCCAGGGCACGGCAGCTCTGCTGACCTGGTGCGAGGAAAAAGGGCCCTGCAATCCTCTCCTGAGCAGCTGGGGGTGAAAGGACCACTTAAAAAGGCTTCATGAAGTTTCTTAGATGTGCTGTGCAGATGGTCTGCAGCACAGATTATTTTTGAATTTAAGAAGCTTTGGGATATGGGATTGGCTTGGTGAGGGGGGCTGGCTTGTGGCCCCTTCTTGGGGTGTAAAATATCCCAGCTGCTGGCAGCCAGGATTCTGCAGCCAGGCTAACTGAGCTGGGGCACAAACAGCTCCATGTGCAATCTAAAACTTCCCTGTTTTTCCCCCACTAAAGTATCCTGCTTCCTCCAGGAAGACTTCTAATAACGTTGCAGGAGAAATATGGTTTTCTTGGGGGTGCTTTTGTGGCCCAGCACCCACAAATGTGAAAATTCCTGCCTTTGTGCTGGTGTTATCTGACTCTATTTCAGTGTGTAGATTCTGCATCTGAAATGGGGAGAAACTGGGAATCCTGTGGGTTAAGACCCAAACCTTGCAGATGTCCTGGATCTTGTAGGGGTTTTGTAAAGACCAGGGGCTGGAGTAGCATTTTTCTGTGGGTTCTGCTCAGCTTGAAGTTTCAGTGTGGGCAGGAGATATTTGTTCGTGGATCCTGGTGGCTTCCAGTCGGTGAAGGTGAAGATTAGATGGGATTTTAGCAAGGAATTCCTCTCTGGGAGGGTGGGCAGACCCTGGCACAGGTTGCTCAGAGAAGCTGTGGCTGCCCCTGGATCCCTGGAAGTGTGAAGGCCAGGCTGGATGGGGTTGGAGCACCCTGAGATAGTGGAAGGTGTCCCTGCCCATGGCTGTGTGGTCTTCCAAGTCCCTTCTGACCAGAGGGGCAATCCTGGCACATGATGTCACTTTTTCAGCCCCCGTTTGAGCCCCTGTCCTGGAGCCAAGGACCTGGCAGGCGATGCAAACTGCTCTGTGTGTGGGAGGGCTGTCCCTTTGGAGCCCCTGCCAGAGCCTGGATTTGCTTTGCCCTGATCTGTGTGTTTGATAAAACAGAGAGTTCCTGCCTGGAGTGTGCTGAGGAGAGAGCCACTGGGGGCAAATTCCTGATGGAAATGGAGCGATGTGCCGCAGCCTGAGCACGCCGCACCACGTCGGAAAGGGCACGTAGGAGAGGGACTGGACAGCTTCAAGGGCCCTCAGCCACATCTGGGGTCTCAGGAGGGCTGGCACGAACAAGCCTGTCACTGGTGATGAACTGCTGTCATTAATCCAAATAACCTCATCCCTGCTGCACGCCTTTGCTGCTCCGTTCCATCCCCGCGCTCTCCGGGGCCGCTCCCTGGGACTGAGGGATTTCCAGGGGGCTCCTCCTGAGTATCCCCATCTTCCTTCCCCTGGGCTGCCTGAATTTTCTTTCATTTTTTTCCTTTCCCTGCTCCTACAATTCCAGCCAGGGAGTGATTATCCCCAGCATGCCCACAGTGCTGCTCTGTCAGGCAGAGCTTCCCTTTTATTAGCTGGAACAGCCAGCAGGCCTTGGAAAGGTCTGGAGCACCAAAGTGCCTCTCGCTGGAAGTTAAGTGAGCTTTGTGTGAAAGCAGCAAGGACGCTTCCCTCTTGATTTGGATGAGGCAAGAAATGGCCTGAGAGCCTTTGCAGCTCTGGTTCATCAGTGGGAAGGTTTTTTGTGGGTTTTCCTATGGTTGTTGTGGGTTTTTTTTCAAACCTTCCTCTGGAGCATCCCTTTTTCCCCCTCTGTTTTTAAGATCTACCACTCCAGTTACCACAGGCCTGAACAAAATAGCCTCGCTGTTTCTTTTTAGTGTTGCAAACTCCCAGCCTGGAGCTTGAGGCAGCTGGAGTGAGGGATTTGGGATAAAATCCCAGGTGCACACACACCCAGGGGTTCTGGGCTTGGAGTGGTGTCTGCTGAGCCTTTACCAATGGGGAGATGGAGTTAAATAACTCACCCATCTCCTTTGGCAGGGCTTTAAAATGCAGCTTGGTGACTGATTGGGAAGAGCTGCTGGTTCTGAGGCTGGTGGCTGCCTCCTGAGCCCGATGCTGAATCCTTTATGGCTGTTGTGGGGGGACATCCTGGGGTGAAGCCTGTTCCCTCCTGCTGCAAAAAGGGGACCCTTGCCTGGAAAGCTGCAGCTGGATGTGGCAAGGAGGGAGGTGCTGGGGCAGTCCCCTCCAGCACACGCTTTTTTTTCCCCCCTTTAATCCCACTTCACACACACCTTGTCCTCTTCCTTCCCTTAAAACCCCCCTGAACAGAGCAGGACTCCTTTGCTGGGATCCAGAGCGGTGTGGGCAGGAGCCCCCAGGATCCATGGGCAGGGATGGCAGTGGCACAGCCACGCTCAGGGACGGTGTGTGGGAGCCTGAGCATGCTGGACACTTCTCCTGCATTGTTTTGATGGCAGTGCTTGGAAGTCCAGCCAGGCTGCTGCCTGCCCTGGGTCGGAGGGAGGCTCTCTGCTTCCAGGCAGGGCATGAGAGAGAAAGTGCCTGGCATCCCATTCCTGAGCAGGCTCGGAGTCAGGCCTTCAGCATCCTTACATTTGTCACATTGTCCCTTCCTGTAGATTTTCTAAGACCTGGGGAGAGGCTCCTGTCTTGTGAGAGCTGACTATGTGTGCCACTCCACCTTATTCAGCTTTCTACTTCCTCCTAGAGCAAGAATTCCCACCCTTCTTCCCCCTCCTCCTTTTTTTCCCCTCCCTCTTTTTCTCCTTTAAGCCAAGCTTGGTTGCTGTTGGCTGCTCTTCCACCTTTCCATCCCAGGTTAGCATCATCTGCTCCTCAGCTTTGCTGTGCTGCTTCCCTGTGCAGCCCAGGAGGAGCCGGTTGGCTTGGTCTCCATGCCCCATCCCAGCCTTCCTCCCAGCTCAGGAGCTGCTGAAGAGAGTTTTTGTGATGGAAAATGGTTGCTATGATGCCCGTGGTGACTAACAACCAGTGCTGGAGGCTCTGTAAAGCCAGTGCTGCCCCACTTGAAAGAAACTGGGAATTCCTACTTCTCTCTCCCCAAAAACGAGGCTGCCCTCACCGTGGAGGGGTGGGTGGCAGTGACTGATGCAGCAGGGAACAGGGACTCTCTTCCCAGAGCTCCAGGGTGTTGTTTTAGTATCCCACAGGTGCAGAAGTTGAGTTGGATGTGTTATTTGGCTTTTCCTTGGTGATGCCACAGGTGTGGTGAAGGGTTTGTGTGTTGCTTACACAGAGCTGGCTTGTTGGGATTATCCAGGGCTTGGGAAACCCGACATCATTTCCAACCCAGGCACAGCCTTCCTGCAAGGACTGAGAAGTTTAGAGGTGACATTTCCTTCTGGGCCTGGGGTTTTTGCTTAGAGGATGTCTTAATGTCATTTTTGCAGCTAGTGTTTGTTTCCTGTGGGATGGCAAATGTCTGGAAGCACCAACCAAAATACTTCCACTCCTGTCCTCGTTTTTAAGTGGAAGTAAACTGCTGGAAGTGAGGGAAACTTTTGAGTGTTAGTAGCTGTCAGTGAGGACCAGCTCCAGCTTTTTCCCTGGAAGGAAGAAGGTTTGAGTACCCCAGCTGAGTTTTGTAGGGAGGAAACACCCCTGTCTCCAGCCTCAGCTTTGATTTTGGAGTGGAGGAGGAAGAGAGAGGATTTTCCATGCTCTTTTCTCCTGCAAACACCATCTCAGGTGGACCGTGGCCCCTTATTCCCTGTGATGATCCATATTCTCCCTCCCATGTGCATACCAATATCCTGGCCTTTATTTATTTAACAGGGAAATTTTATTTCCTTTCGCTGCAGGGAATAGAAAGAAAAAAAATATATTAAAAAAAGAAGGGGGCAAATTTTTTCACTGGGAACAAATCTCATTTTCAAGAGTCCTGACAAAATGAGCCATAAAATTACAATATTTCAAAGTGCTTTGTAATTCTAGCGTGGACGGCTCTTCATCATGGAATCTGAAAGCTCAGAAAATATAAAACTCATTAGATTAAAATAAACCACCTACCGCACAGGAGAAAAGCTTATTTATCAATATCAATTTACTTCTGATTACCCTGTTCTGCAATTTGTTATTTTTGGGAATTATGATTTGGGTATGGCTCACGCCAATATGGGGGTGGGAATAAGAAAAGGAAAAAAAAAAAAAAGAAAAATCAGAATTAACTTGTAATTTTTTCCTTTTGAATCCTACTTATTGTAAAGCCCTGGCCAAGAGGCAGTAATGAGGAGAAAAGGTGCATTTCTAGCAGGGATTTTTTTAAGGAGCAGAGGGAAGCTGGGAAAGCAGGAGAGGGTGGATTTTTTGGTGTGAGGGGTGGTGTTAGGCGATGTGCTTGGCTGAAGGGCAGCCCAGGGGTGATTTTTTGGATATTTGGTGGTCATCCTTGTTGGGCCATCTCCTTCTGGCTGCTCTCCCAAGGTGGCCACAGTGGTGGAGGGAGACTGGGAGAGAGGGGTCCTCCAGCAGCTGGATGGATGTGGAGGCACCCCAGTGACACCTCAGCTGCTTCCACCCCACCTCCTGCCTCAAATCCTGTGTGGGGACAGCGCTGTCCCTCTCTGGGGGACACCCATGGTGTTTCATTGCAGGAAAAGGTGTTTTTTTTGGGAAGGCACACCCAGTTCCCTCCCCTGGCAGCCGCTCGTGAGGCGCTTTGATTTACGCTTCCATTTCTTCTTCACGCCCGTAAAGCGGCGCGGAGAGGTTGGAGCTGTGGAATTCTGAGGCTCCAGCACCACGGTGCCTTTTTGGGGAAGGGGATGAGGGGACAGGGGTTCTGGGGGTGATTAAAGATGCCAGCTCTGCCAGCTGGGCTGTGACGGAGGCGATGGCGCGTTCTGCGCGCCCGCAGAGCGAGCGCCCCGGCAGCGCGCGTAAAAATAACCCAGCCCGCGTGCAGAGCCTGGCAGTCACTGCTGGAGCAGCCCCTGGCCCGGGCTGGAGAGGGTTTGGGGGTGTTCCAGAGGTGCCAGGAGGCTCCTGGAGCATGTGCCAAGGGCTGGGGCAGGTGGGAGAAAGGCTGGAAAACTTCTCTGCTTCACTTGAGCTGATTCCTAAACTTTCAAGGCCCAGATTTGTTTGCTCTGTGGTGTTTCCTCAGCTTCCCATTTCTCCAGCAGCTCCGTGAGCCTTGGGAGCAGCTGCCAGAGGATGGGGAAACCTCTGGTTTAACACCAGTGCTTTGGCAGCCAGGAGGAGACAACACCTGAGCGCCCAGGGACGCCTTGCCCAGAGACATTATCATGCTGGAAACTGCACCGAGTGCTTCCTCCAAAGAGCCTCTTCCAGGCACAGGGTGCAATTTAATCTGCTCTTAGTCACAATTTTTAAAAGTTCTCCCCAGAGACTTCTCCATCCCGGTCCTTAAATTTGCAGTGTTCAAGTGAACCATCTCGAAGAACCAGTGAAGAGCTGCAATATTAATGAAGACAGAGAAAAATCAAAATGACATTTCAGGCAATTACTTATGTAATGAAGTGGCTGACTTGGAATATCCAATATTTAGATTTATCACGGCACTCGAAAGGGGATGCTGTCAGCCGCCTTTATTTCTACATCACGTAAATTGTTTCTCCACTGCCCTGCTGCTTTTTAAACATGGGCTGTGAAGCTGGGAAATAATGTTCACGCTCACTTGGGCTGATAGTGGTGCTGTTTGAGAAGAAAGTAAGTGTTTGCTGTGGCATTTTGGCTCTGCAGAAGGCAGAGGAACTCATTTCCACCTCATCCTCCCTGCCTGCAGCACCAAGAGCTTGGGCTCTGCATTCGGTGCAGGGCTCTGGAGCAACAATGCTGAGATTTCCTCCCCCCCAAAACCTATTAAAGAGGGGGGAAAATTGAGATGTTTGGTGGTTTTTCTTAATCACGGGAATCTATTCCCCTTTTGTTGGCCAAATGTAGGGATCTAAAGGGCTTTTTGGGATGCCTGGCTCCTGGGAAAATGGCCTTTTTTGTTTAGAAACTGGGCTTTTGGATGCTCTGCTGACACCGAGCAGAAGTCAGAAGCGTGGGGCGGAGGTTTAAACTCTCCTGCCCTGGCTGTGTTTTCTGGGGTGATGGGCATGATTGCACCTGAATGTCTCCTCAGGCTCACACTGAAATATCTGAAGATGCACAAAATACACCACAGCACCGTTTTTCTTGTCTAGGCACGGCCCTCTTCATCCCAGAGACTCCCCGTGGCAAAATAGCGGGAGAAATTAGAATTTCAGGCCCTTTTCTGCAGTGACAGAGTTGTTGCGAGCTGTCTTCTCTGACACATCCATCAGTAAAAATAAAATAGGCGTAGCTATTGCTTTGGAGCCCCTTCAGGAGCACCCGTGAGGATTCCCATGAATCTCTTGGAGGGGGGGAAGAGCCCTTCACCCTTAGCTGGGTTGGGATAGCTCTGCCCACTGCTGGGTAACCCATGGCTTGCAGAGCACCCAGGGGAACAGGGAGAGTTTCAGGGGTGTGCTGTCAGCCTCTGGGGCTTTCCTGTGGTTTATCGTGTGTGTTTAACGCGTGTGGTTTATCTTTGTCTCCGGGGCGGAATCTTTTAAAATCCACACGTGCGAATTCCCTCGCGCAGGGGCGCTTGGATGAGGTCACTTGGGGCTGTTTTGGGAAAAAAGCTTCAGGTTTGATGGTCTGAGCATTGAGGGAGGATGAGGATGTGGCTGTGCTGGCACTGCTTTATTCTGTTTCCTTCGTGTGGGGAGCCTCGTGTTGAAAATTTGGGAGGCAGAGAGGGATGAGGGCACGCTTGGCAGCTTCCCTGCTCCCTGTGCTCCTGCAGTGCCCCCTCTGTGGCCACCCAGGTGTTGGGAGAGGTTCGAAGGGCTCAGCTCCCAAATCTTGGTGCGTCTCCAGTGATTCTGGGTCAAGATTCCCGCGCAGCTCTGCCAAAACATCTCAAATCTGAGTGCTGACAGATCGCTGCCGTGTCACTCCTGGGTCACAGCAGCTCTTCCTTTGCTCCGGTGCTGGAGCAGCTCATCCCAGCTGGGGCTGCTCCTCTCCTGGCCACGGAGTTCACCGTGGCTCGTCCCCTCACAGAAGAGGAGCTTTGGGAAGCGGAAAGGAAAAAATGGAGCACCTCCTCCAGGCGAATCCCGGGTTCCATCACCAAGGGGATGTTTGAAACAGAGCGCTGATGTCCTGGGGGGCTCCCCTGCAGCATCGGGGAACCAAGGAGCAACCTGGGGCAGGGCTGCACCCCGAGCCTGATTTAGGGAGACACGGTCATGTCTGAGAGGTGCTGGACTTGACACTGCCTCTCTTCTTTGACAGGAACCATGAAGCGTCGCGTGGCTGCTGCCGGCAGCTTCCTGCCTCTCCTCCTGCTCCTGGAGCTGGTCTCTCCAGGTAAGTCTGTCTCTGCTCTCTCCCTGCTCAGGGGCTTGTGTTTGCAAGGTGCAAAGGTGGCAATTGCTGTGCTTGTGCTTGGTGAGCGTGCGAAGCCGCACTGCTGGGGTGAAGGGGGGATGTGGGGGTGAGCAAATCTCCTGTCTCCATGGGATCTGCTGTGTCTCCATCCCATGAAATCGTGGGGGCCTGCACATCGTGCTCCCGCTCTCCTCGCAGTCCTTGCTTGACTGCACACAGGGCATTAGATGGCCTTTCTTGGGAGAGAGCAGGTGGGGCTGGAAAAAGCCTTGGAGAAGGATGGATGTGCTGGTGAACCCAGCAGTGGTAGATGCTCCCGGCGTATCTCAATGAAAAGCTCTTGGCAGCTTCCAGATGCGGATTTACCAAGGCAAAGCTGGTGCTGGACCTGGCACAAGGTCAATTTGCATAAATAAAACCTAAAGAAAACTGGAGGGAGGGATCACAGGCAGGGATGCAAACCAGAAGCTTGTTAGCTGTGCAGCAGAATATCTCTGGCAAGGCTCTCCCCCTCTGCTTTCAGCAGCAAAATTATGACCTGAACTGTGTTGAGTATATGCTGGGTAGGGAATAACTCCTGTCCAAGCTGCAAAACCTCTTTTCTAATTCCAGATGGGGGGAAAAGGCAGGGCTGTGGGCCAGGAGAGCCTCCACAGTAAGCTCTTTCCACTGATGCTCTGTGTCTTTCCTGGCACTGGAAAAGGGGGGCTTCTGAGACAATGGTCTTTTTGGTGTAGGGAATACGCCTTTTGGGACAGGTTTTGGCACATCACAAGGTGCATGGGAGCTGTAAATGTACAGCAAAGCCCCGTGAAAATTGGGATTGTTACATGACTGGCCCAAGCCCGCTGGGTGCTGGTGTGGGGAGAGGGTGCCTGTGTGGCTCTTGCTGATAAACAATAGCCAGTGTGTGTCCATTTGATAGCACTGTGCCCTTTGGAATAAAGGCTTTTTCTGGTTTTTTTTCCCCTCCTGAAGCCTGGAGATGGCTTGCCCAGATTGGCAGCCTGATTAAGCAGTCAGTGGATGACATTAGCCGTGAGTGACAGGCGCAGTCAATCTCCCTCTGGTGTCGTGTTGGATCAAGGAGAGCCTCACTGGGTAACTGCCCTGGCGCTCCTCTGGGAAGGGGGACAAGCAAGGGAAAAAGACATTCCAGCAAGTCCTTTACCTCCCCCAAGAGCCACTTGCCAGCCTGTCCCATTGGAAGTGGCACAGTGGGGGTCTGCCTGCCCAGCTGGGGACTCGCTCCCTCCTTGCAGGGACAAGCCTTAGACAGGCAGCACGGGGAGATGGGGATTGGGAAGCTTTGCAGCTCAGCAGCATTCCAGCCCTTCTCTCCTAAAGCCTGCCCAGGGCTTGGGTTGCCATCTCTGTGATAAGGAAGTGCTGGCACAGCTGCTGTGCCTGGGATAAGTGCCTGGATGCCCTGCCACACACCCTGGGCACTGCAGGTGACAGAACAACTCCTCCCAGAAGGTTTGCAGAGCTCCTGGTGGAGCTGTGAGCTGGGATGTAATGGGCAAGTGGAGCCTGAGTGGGCTTGGGGTGTTTGGAAGAGGGTGGTTCAACTCTGGCATGGCAGTGGAGCCTCCCTGCTCCTGCCTGGCTACTGCTGCAGGAGATGAGCAGAGACCTCCATCGCCCGAGGTCTCCCTGGAGCCTTCTCTTCTCCAGGCTGGACACCCCCAGCTTTCCCAGCATCTTCATGGCCTCCTCTGGAGTCTCTCCAGCAGGTCCATGTCCTTCCTGTGCTGGGGGCACCCCGTCTTGTGTTGGGGGTTACAGGGGTGCTGAGTCCCAGGGTATAACTGGGGGGCTGTGGCAATCTCTCAAAGGAAACTCCGGCCTTTATCCTGGGATTTGCAGCCCAAAGCTGAGGTGTCCTGCCTCCAGAGACCCTCCCTCAGCACCTCAGGTGCTGGTCTCCCTCCTCTCTGAGCGCACAGATCCTGTGTGCCAGGTGGCTTGGAAGCCTCCCAGCACCTGCTGCAGCTGGATTCGGAAAGTGAAACTTATTTTTAGCGTGCTGGTGATATTAAGAAATGTATTTTGAAAGAGAAAGGTTTTGCAGAAGCGAGTCCTGTGTGCCAGGGGCTGCTGGGGGTGTTTCAGCCTCATTTGCCCCTCCTGGAGCCTGCTGGCCCCAGCGTGGCAGCCGGTGACAAGTGTGCTGCCAAGCCTCTGGAGATGCTCTTAGCTCCCAAATAACCCATTTTGTCAGGTTCCTTTTTTATTTTCTTTCCAGGTACTTAAATCCAGAGGCTGGGATTTAAATGTGCCTTTGCAGAGGCACATTCTCTCTTTGGAGAGCTGCCTCCAGTGCTTTCCCATTTCTCAGGGTGTTTAGCAGACCTGGTGCCCCAGGAAAGAGGGCAGAGCTGTAAAATCCCTGTCTTGTTATGGAGGGAGCCCTGGGGGAGCTCGGGCTGCTCCCCCCATCCTGTGCCCATGTCCTCAGGAGCTGGTTTGTTGGGATGCACACCTGGGACCTGTGTTTGAAAGGTCCCAGGAGCATCTCCTGCCTTTGAGAGCTTGGCAGGCAAAGAGGATGCTGAGGCTTGGTCTGTTCTTGTTTCCTGAGGTGGGATGCTGAACACGCTTCCCTTCCTGGGAAATCATTGTGTGCCTCTCCCGCCACCTCTTTCCTCACAACCCTGCAGCAGTAGATCTTTCCTGGCTGACTCTTTCCGCGGCTCAGGCTGCCTTTGTCACTCTCCTACGTGCTCTGCACTTGCCTCTGTCCCCTAATGAGGCTGCGGGCCAGGGGCAGGCTCGCCAGCTCCCAGCGCCGCCAAAGAGGCAGCGGCAAGGAGCGAGCCTGGTTATTAAAGGTGAAAGGAGGCAATTAGAGGGGAAAGGCAGCCGGGTGATGGGAGAGGCAAGGAGCACGGGGGTTTGCTGGGGTGGCTGACGAGGCGGAAGGCTCTCAGCCGTGGGAACAAAGCGAAGGTATTAATCCTGGGCTAAACCAATAATTGATGCTCCTGGTCCCTGTGCTGCCGGCTCTCCCCCTCCCCTCTGCCTTTTGGAAAATACCAGATCCAGAGAGGCTGCTGGAGGGAAGTGGCTCCCCTGCCAGCTTTTATGGAGGGGCCTCACGGGGCTTTCTGTCCTCCTGCTAGCTCTCTTCTTTGGACTTACCCCTTGCCAGCATGAGCCCGGTGCCCTGTGAGGGTTCCTGAGCCTTTCCCAGCCTT
The DNA here is from genome assembly GCF_001522545.3 of Parus major. NCBI lineage: Eukaryota > Metazoa > Chordata > Aves > Passeriformes > Paridae > Parus > Parus major. The sequence goes on along the minus strand of NC_031775.1, from coordinate 1,221,121 downwards.
GCTGGTCTGTGCCAGGGGAATAACTCCTTGTTTTTGTCCCCTTCCCAGGCCAGGGAAACCGCCTGCCGTACTTCATCAACTACTTCTTCGACACCTACCTGCTGATCAACGAGGACACACCTGTGGGTAAGTGGGATGGGCCCACGGGCACGGGCTGCCACCACACCGTGGAAAAGCATGGAAAAGGAATGCTTTTCTTCTGATTGGCAGGTGGAGCTTTTCCTTCTTTATTTAGCTGGGGATCGGTTTTTAGTAAATGCAGAAATCGACCTGGTCGTTCTCGGCGCCTTCCCAGGCTCTCAGCCCATTAAACTTGGGGTCTTCAATCAGGGCTCGTGACTGGCGTTTAATGCGGGAGGAATCGATCGGGAGGCTGGGATGGAGCCTCTGGAGGTCCCTTCTCCCACCTCCAGCCATGCAGCCCGAGCAGCACCTGCCTTAAGGAAGGGCTCTTACCTCGCCCACATGGCTACCGGAGTTGCTGAGGGTTGGAAGAGTCTGGAGAGATCTCCAGTGGCTGCTCAGCTCAAGCAGCGTTCCCAGCTGGGCCTTCTGTCCCTTCTAGCGTCCCCTTGGCCAGGCATCTGCAGCCCCTGTGGGCTTTGGGGTGGTGTCTGAGCAAGCAGGTGGGATGTGGAGTCTTGGTTTGGGTGGAGAAGCCCTGGGAAAGGGAGCAGGAGTGAGAGCTGGTTGGGAACAGCTCAATGGAAATGCTTCCTCACAGAGCACCTTGCTCTCCAAGTACTTGAGCTGGAAATACCTCGTGGGAATTGGACTAAACTTCTATTTTGTCAGAAAATAGGGAGATTTCCAGTGAGGTATTATGCAGGTCAAGTTGTTCTTGGAATTACTCTGGCAGTTGAATTTCTTTCTTTTTTTTCTTTTTTCAACTTTGTATTACACTTTGTGTATGTATATAATTGACTCTTAAGAATATGGGCACCTTGAGATTTTGTTTCCAGGTGCACCGGAGGGAAATGTCAGCCTGGGAAGTGTTGGCACACACAGTCATTCCTGTGTGTCCTGCTGTTGGTAGGTGTTTTCTGAGTTAAGGTTTTTTTAACTTTTTTTTTTAAAAAAAGTAGCATCTGGAAACACCTTTGTGAGATTCTGAGTGTGAGGAGCAGAACAGTTTCCTGGGGGGGAAAAAAAAAAGTCTTTTTTTGAGGTCTGTTTGAGCGCCCATTCCCATGACATCCCTCCCTCCAGCATCCCCTCCCTCCAAACCCCTCCCTGCCTGCTGCCTGCCATGCCAAAAGGGATCTTAAGCAACAATTAAGAGATCATTCCCCCTCTAATCACTTACAAGAGTAAATTAGTCTTGTCAGGAGCTATTAAGACAGAGAGCTCGGAATTCATTAGGCGAGATTGGGCCGAGGGAGCTGCTGGCGCTGCCGCCGGTCCAGGCTGATTAATTTCTCCCAAAACATCATCAATGCCCATCTGTTTCATTTAGGTCTGGGGAGAGCAATTTTCAGGTGGACTGACCCTGTAGTCAGTTATTTCACCCAGAAGTAATGGAAGCACACAGACACAAGTGCAGAGGGAGTCGGAGACGGGAGCTCCGGGAAGGCGCTGGGGAGGGAATCGCAGGAGAAAGGCGGGAGATGCCTTGGAGAGGAGGATGAGGAGGAGAGGGAGGGTGATTGGTTGGGCTGTGGTGGCATGGGCAAGACAGGGCCCACAGGAGAGCCCGTGCCAGCCACCAGCAGCTGCATCACCCTGTGTTTTACTTGGAAAAATGGGAGTTCTGACTGGATATAACACCCCTTTGGAGAAGAAGGTGCAGGAGCAGGACTGTCCCATCTCTATCCCGCTGCTGTTTGCCTTGAGCAAAATCGTTCCGAGGGCCGCTTTGCTCAATCCCAGACCTCTTGGAGGGCTGTGTGCTGTGGGTTCCAGGTGAGCTGGGAAGCTGGTGTCGCTGCCACGGGGGTCACTGCAGCCCTGGATTGTCCCAGCAGCTGGGAATGGGCAGGCAGCACTCCAGGCTCCTCTGGTTGGGGTCCCTGCCGCTGCCAAAGGAGCGTCCTCTTAGCATAATGTAATGACTGGAGTCTAATTGCCCAGCAAATGGATTTGCTGTGAGCGGGACAGGGATGGGAAAATGAAGATGATCCATCATGTCAGGTCTGTAAGTAGCCTTATAACCACCCAGCTTGGATTCACCCAGGTTTCTCTGAAAGCTTTCATGCCTCAACGCCTCGCAAAATGCGTGACAAAAGAGGCCATTCAGACGAGTGTAATTCCACTTCCCCTTCATCCTAGCGATAACATTTTAGCGTCACTGGAATAATGTTGTCTTAAAAGAGTGGGAAACACTTCATCCACTGCTCTTGAGGTGATAACGTGCACTTGGCCTTGCCCTCAGGCCGTGTCGTGTCAGGGGCATGGTCACCCAGGTGGGGACGATGTGTCATCATCCCCATCAGGTAACTCTTGGTAATTCTTGCTTAAAACCAGCAGAGGCATCTTAGTCTAGATCTTAGGTCAGGCTGCAGGGGGCTGTGAGCACTTGCTGGGCAGTGCCCCTGAATATGGCAGGGGCTCTTACCAAGACCATTCCAAACCATTCCATGATGCCATGAAGGGCTGGTGTCCCTCGTGAAGCCTGCTGAGGCTGAGCAGTGCACGGCACAGGGAAATCCACGCTGGGATGACCATTCCCTGGGCAATGCCAGCATGAGGATGTGCTGGGGGAGCTGGTGACAGCACCTGCTGGCAGGTGGGGAGGCTGGGCTCCCGCAGGACCTCTGCCAAGGCTGCCTGCTGTTTGATTCCATTACTTATTCCCAGGTAGGAATGTCTACAGCTGAGGCTCTCAGCTCTCCACCCACCAGCCTGCTGTGACTGGTGAGCCGCTCAGCCCCGGCTCCCCAAAATTTGGCTGCCTCAGCACCTCCTCCCACCCAAGACCCTGGGACAGCACAGGGCCAAGGAGAACCCCCAAGTCAGCAAGTCCCAGGGTCAGGAGCAGTGACCTGGGCTGAGTTTGCTGCTCAGAGCCAGCTTTTCCTTCCCTCCGGCTCCGTGTCTCTCCCAGGAAGCCTGGGCTGTGCTCTCCATCCCGGGGTCCACCGTGCTCAGAGAGCAAGGCGGATGGATGGATGGACGGCTGACAGGGAATTTCATGGCTTGCTCTGCCCTCTTTTTGCTCTGTGCAGCTTTTGCTGAGCTGGCAAACGCTGTGAGCAGGGATATTTCTCCACTAAATTTGAATAGGCAGAGCTGAACCTTGCTCTTTAAGAGAGCTGCTCCAGAATGGGCTGCAGCAGGCACTGCCTGTGGAGCTGTGGCTCTCGCTGTGCTCTCTGCTGCAGCCTAAGAGGAGCCAGGGATAGTGGTGTGCCACTGGTGAGGGTGCACTTTGCTGGCTGGTGGCCATTAAAGGGTTTAAGTTGGCATGTGATGCCTCGTGCCTGCTAGGATGGAATTATTTCGCAAGAAAACTAAAGAGGAATGTGGTATTTCACAGGCAGGGTGCTCTGTGGTAACTCCTCACGTGGATCTGAGGAAGCACACCCCTCTGATATTTGTGGATGATTTGATTTATTTCTCTGTCCTACACAAGGACCAGGCCAGAGGGCTTTTCTTCTCCAGGCAGGGAAGGCTTCCATCCCCCACACTCTGTATCTGTCCTTTCCAAGGCACTCACCTCTTCCAGAGATGCCTTTTGCTGGCGTGCTCTGGTCCCGGACATGAGGAGATGCTTTGGCACCCAGGAGAGGTCCCCGGGGGTGCTGGGCCACTCAAGCTGCTGCTGAAGATATGGTTATCAGTGTGGGATTGAGCAGGGGCTAAACCTGTTTGATCCCACAGCTGTTGGCATCTGCCGGCCACCACCGCGGTGCCCGGGCTCCTCCGGATGCATCACTGGAAGGAGAATGGCAAAAAAAATTTAAAAAATGCTGTCTCTCTGATCCCTGCATGCCTCTGGACTGATTCAATAATTTCAGAGCTCAGATATCCATGCAGGAGGATTGGAGGCCATCTGTTGGGGGCAGATTTGGATGGAGAACTGTGGTCACCTGAGCACGGCATGGCCACCAAACCCTTTTCCCTTTGGTGGCTCCGGGTGGGAGAGCCCCTTACTTGCAGGAGCCTGCTTCTGGAGAAAAGGATGTACCTGCTCTTGTGTCCCTCTCGCTCAGAATTAGGTGTTAAAGCTAAAGAGAGAATTATAAACTAATATGGGTGTGCCACGGGGTTAAAAATCACGGTGGCAAGACCAGAAAGTACCCTCGAGGTGCACTGTTAATGAGCTGCTAATTGGTTAACCCGAGCCTTAAATTTTGGGATTAAAGCCTTTTGGGAGTAGGGCAGTAGGAAGGAACATTGGGAGCATGGGGCAGTGCAAGGGTTGTAGCCAGGAGTCGCTGCCCTCCTCGCAGCCAGGTGAGCTGGTAGTGGGGAAAATGATCCCTGTGTTTGTGTGTGTTTGCTGACACAGCTCCAAAAACGCCCCACAGAAAAGCTACTGCCCCGTCAGGAAACAATGCTACGTGTTTAGATCTATTTGTTAAGGGCTTTCCTTCTACCCTGCAGAGCTGGGTTTCTGCTAGACCAGCATTTAGGCCTAGCTGAAGGTAGGCTTGCAGGATGAGGTGGATTTATAGGGGTCATGATGGTGATGCCCCATCCCTGGCAGTGTCCAAGGACAGGCTTTGGAGCAGCCTGGGATAGAGGAAGGTGTCCCTGGCCATGAGAGGGGTTTGGAAAGGGATGGTTTTGAGGGTTCCTTTCTCCACAAACTATTCTGTGAGAGGACAAGGGCAGCTGCCCATCCCTCTGCTGGGGGATTGTCTCTGACAAGCTTTGACTGCTGGTGAAACCAGGCTGCTGCTTGTAAAGAATTCCCAGCTGGGTGGGAAAAGGGGGTGAAACAAGTGGGCAAGTGCATGGTGGTGGCACTTGGTGGCTGCTTACAGAGCTGAGGGGGCAGGTGTGCTGGCACTGGCACAGGAGCTTGTGGTTCATAGTGGTAAAAAGCCTCACAAAGCTGCATTTTCCATTTATCTGACAGAAATAAGGTGGGTTGGCAAGCACCAGAGGACCCTAAACTCCTTGGTCTGCTTGCTGGGTGGGCTGCCCAGGAAGCAAACGCCTGTGAGGTGCCTGTGTGCAGCAGGCAGAATGGATTTGGCCTTTTAGGGAGGGTAATTCCAGAGGAATATGGACTCTGGACTCGTCCAGACTCTGGCTGTGATGGAGGCTGCGTGTTTTTGAACCTGCCCCCAAGCTTCCTTGTGGCCATGGCTGGGATTCTCCTTCACACAGGGAGGCTGTGGCCACCTCACCTTTCCTCTTCGGCGTTTATCTGTCACCCAATGGCTCTTTGCTGCCTACAACCGAATTTTCAGGGTTCTTGAGTGCTCTTCAGAGGAGCAGCCTCGTTTCTAGGCGTGCTGGCAACCCTAATGAGCAGCAATATTTGAGGAGAGCTTAAGAAGGGGATCTCAGCTCTCCCAACTCAAGCCCTTTTTCTGTCATTCGAAGGTCCAAATTACTTGTTGAGCTGCAGAAAGTACAGCATCTTTAATGAAAACTTAAGGCTAGAAAATTAGTTATTCCCAACATCAGGAAACTTAAGCTTTAAAAAAAAAAAAGCCCCACTCCCACCCAAACCCTTAACCCCGCGTCATTAAATTAATCACTTCATCAATCACTTAAACTTTCATATCTGCTTTGCTAATAGGCAGTAACATTAATGCTCGTGTTTAAGAAGGGGAAGAGGGAGAAGGAAGAAAGTATATTTGCAATATGGACTCATTAACATGCCAGGGTAACCTTGCTCTTGGCAAACGCCTCATCAAGCCATCCCCAGGTTTGATCTCGCCACCTTTTGAGCCCTGCCACGGGGGCCAAGCCCCTTCCAGGGAGAGGGAGAAAGATCTGTGAGTTTGGTAATGAAGGCTGGGGTGATTTTTTTATGTCTGGGATGGCTTTTGCAGCATTAATTATCTGTACAGGGCTGTCTGTGGGAGCTTCATTTGCGGGCTGGCTTCTTGCTGGCTGTGCCCCTTGCTACTCTGGAATGCCCGGGCTTGGATGTCAGCACTGCCCCAGCTCAGGTAAATTGGGCCTCCCAGGCTGATTGGAGGCATTAACATGGGTGGCCAAACTGATAGAGAGCAGGGATAATCATGTGAGTCAGGCTTAACAAAGAAAAAAAACAACCCAGGAGGTGGGAAAAGCACGTAGGTATGGATATGTGTGTATATATTCAAGTTAGGAGACATATATATATATATATCTGTGTGTGTATCCTTGTGGAGGTATTCATGTCCTAAGGGAATATTATTAGCCAAGGGTAATAATTCCTCCCCCTGTGCTGGAGGGAAATACTTGCATTTGCATACACCCATCATTTTATTTTTGGTGGGGAAGGTGAGCTTGTGATTTCACTATCAGAAAAAAAAAAGCTCTGGTTGCAAACAGTGCTGAACACGCTTGTGTGTTTTGCCAGGTTGGAAATTTAACATATTTGGGTTGTGTGAGCTTAAAGGAGAAGGAAAAATCCCCAGACCAAACTCCTTTACCCCCTGCTTCTAATATTGGCACATCTGAGATCTCTGCAATCTGGATCTGCCCCTGGATCCCTGGAGGTGTCCAAGGCCAGGTTGGATGGGGCTTGGAACAACCTGGGATAGTGGAAGGTGTCCCTGCCCATGGCAGGGGTGGAACAAGACATCTTCAAACTCCCTTTCAACCCTGTGGAAGGCACTGTGGAAGTTCTTTTCTTTAAGAAAAAGAAAATTCAAATTATTTGCCGCCACAACCCGTGGTTGGGGCTTACTGCTGTGAAACAAGCCAAAAAAAATGCCGAGAATCAAAAAACAACAACAACAAAGAGTTAAGGAAGGTCCAGCTTCTTTTCTTGATTGCCTGGGTGGCAGGGCCAGCTCTTGGGAAGCTTGTTTTCTCATGTTTTCCGTGGTTTTGGGGAGCGTGGGTCGCCTCAGTGTTGCTGCAGGATTCCATCCCCTCCCCGTCTCCCGGCTTTTAAACTGATTTATCGCCGGCGTGTGCTAATGCACCCTCCTGCCTTTGGGATGGCTTAATGTGCTTGATTGGCAGGGGGAGTTAATAAATTGGTTCCTCCTGTCAGGCTGCTTGGGTACATTGATGGCTTTTGAATTAACTGTAGCCACTTGGGGAGGGGAGGTGGGGGGAAAGAAAGCGTTGTTGGACAACTCCGCGAAAACATCTGCTCCGTTTGCAGCGCTGGTCAGGGCAGTGAGAAAGCTCCGTGAGCTCCCTCTCTTAAAGATTTATTAATATTGCTGGGTACACCAGGGGGAAAGATTTCAAACGCTTGACATTTAATGGTTAGTAACTCAATTTTATTCCATTCATCTGCATGGCTTTGTCAGGTGCCTGCTCTGGTGTTGTATCACGGAGGTTGTCTTGCTGCCTGTGAGCAATTAGGAGGGTGATTTGGTACCTGAGTCCGGAGAAACCGGTTTATTTTTCCTTTCTAATTGATTATTAGCTTTGAGGTGAGAGCCGGTGCCGTGGAACGTAATATCCTTTCATAAACAGTGATGTGGTGGCTTTACTTGCTCTGCTCTTCTGGTTTCAAGCAGTTAATTTGAAAAGAGGAAGGAGGGGGGGAAGAAAAAGAGACTTTGAAATACGTAAAGTCCAAGGGAGAGGAACAATTTGGGGTATGGAGAGAAGCGAGGAGCATCCTCCCAGGCAGAGATTAATGGTTGTTAATAATGATTTTGGGAAATAGAGGGGAAGGAATAAGATGTGGCAGAAGACTGTAAAATAAGTAACAGCACTGCAGAAAGCCCTGAGTCTGGAAATGCACCTTTTCCCGTATGACAGCAGCATCAAATTAAACACATCCTGCCGGATAAAGCAGCATTTCCCTGCGAAGGAGCAGCCATGTGTAGTGGGGTTTGGTGAGGCAAGAAGTGAGGGGACCACACAGAAAGCACCGCCCTGCTTTCCACACCTCTCCCAGCAGCTCTCCTAGGGCCTTAAAGGCTGGGGGAAAAACATCTCCTGGGATTTGCAAGTTGTTCTTTGCCTTGGAAAAATTGCCTGTGCTCCCATCAGCTGCAGAGCAAGGGCTTGCAGAGAGCAGCGTCAGCCAGAAGTCATTGCCCCACCTGCTTTGGTGGGGTGGGGGAAAGGGTCAGGAATTAAGGGCTCTGTACTGGGGAGGGGGGAAAAAAAAATTCCAAGCTGGTTTCATCACACTGCAACAGGATGATCTCATGGAGACATAAAAATTGGCAGCGTCCCCGAAGTTCACAGAACACTGGCAGGAGAATGAGTTTCACTGGTGCTGGGATGCTCCACAGGCAATTTCTGGCAGACACAGGTGGGAAAAGAGTCTCCTAGGAGAGAGGAGAGGCCTCCATGGATTTTAAACCGGGAGCTTTTGGTTTTGCATTCCAGGTTGTAAGTTGGGTGTGTAATTTTCTTTTTTTATTTTGCTGGTTAGTTCGTCCCAAAAGCCTAAATTACTGTGCTCGGTGGACATCCTGCCATCAAATCAGCTGGAATCTGTTGGACAGCCTGTTTTCCAGTGGTGATATTCCCCCCAGAAGCAGAAGTTCACCCCAGGGCCCAGCGAATACTGTAGGTGGTCTGGGTTTGCTCTTTGTGTATCCCACACCCAGTGGTATTATCCAGGCAGGCAGAGGGACAGTTTTCACTGGGATGCTGCTCCCAGGAGCAGAGGAATGCTCCTTAAAAGAAGTTTTCCTGTCATGGATCTGCACACAGCCTCTTCTGAACAGGATGCAAGGTCAGAATTTGGGGTGGCCTGGCTGGAGCGGGGTGACGAGGCAGGGCTGGCTGCTTCGCCAGGCAGGGGCTCATCCCTGTTCTCCATGGAACCCGCTGCTGTGGGCAAATGGCCCCAGGTGCTGGGATAATGGCATCCCTAATTGTGCCCTGGACAAGGTTAACTGCTTATCTGGCAGCCTGACATCTTTATTGTTATTAATGTCTGGATAATGCGCTGTGGTGGGGTTTTTAGGCATAACTTTGGTAGCAAATATTTTCCTTTTGTTTGCTGCCATGGGGATTCCCAGGCTCCAAGGGTGGGGATTCCAGGCGTCAAGGAATGCTGCTCCTGTTTCTTTCCATATTAAATGGTCACTGCAGCCCTTCCCCTTTATTTTTCCTCTGAGTAGAGGTGGTAGTGAGCAATTCCTCTGGTGAGTCTGGAGTTTCTTAGGACAACGGGTGTCTGGAATGGGAGATGGAGGAGGAGGAACCATCAGTCAGATGGGGCTTGGGATTTTGGGGTGCACACAGGGATGGGGAGGCTTAGGATGCTGCCAGGCATGGGTGCAGGTGCCTGTGGGGCTGAGGGTGCTCTGGCAGAGACTAGATCTGTCCCTTGGAGCTGGTGGGGAAGGGAAAGGGAGCTGTGGAAGGCAGGAGGCGGCTACAATCTGTCGGCTCCACAAAAAGTAGTTTTTTGTGATGTAACTTGCTATTAAACAGGATAACAAGGTCAATAATGCCTTTGCCTGGGAGAGCTTCAGCCAACGCTTCTATCAAAACCAATATTAATTTTCACTAATTAGGAGCTGCAGCTAATGAGTGTCACAGCTAATTTGCCTCATCCATAACGAGGGAGAGGAGGGGGTCAGGCGTCTGGGATCAGAGCCTGCAAATCTGCCTCCCCCTTTCTTCCTGGCCCAACATGTGTTTGTCACCTGGGTGGCTTCTGTCTGCAGGGACATGGGAATACGTGTGTGTGGTCCTCTGCTGCCTTCCTTGGAGCCTGGGAATGCTTTGGGAAGGCAGGGAAGGAGCTGGATGGGGACACACAATGTGCAGCAGGTGTTGGCTGCTTCAGTGAGGGGAGGGAAAAAGAGTTTGGAAGGATGTGAAAGGGAAGTCTTTGGAAAAGAACAGAGGATGCCTGCTGTCCCTGAAGGGGAAGTCGTAGCGGAGTGTTTGCTCTTGAAACTCTTTTAATTTCAAGAGCCTTTATTGTGTGTTTTTTCCCTGTTCCCTTCCATTTCTTTTACCCACACAAGCCAGCCTGGAAAGAACCAAACGGTGAAGCAGCGAGTCTGTCACCATCCACAGCCTTGTGGATGTCTGGGGAATCTTTCTCTCGTCTTTGACTCTGTGACAAGCTGGCCAAGTGTTGCAAATGTTTGTGGGGAGTGAATTTTGTAATTTCTTGTAAGCAGGTCGTCTTCCCGCACGGGTCGCGGGCAGGAGCGTTCTGTGGATGTTGCCAGGAGCGTGAAGAGAAAGATTTCTGATTTGGAATTACCCCTGTTTGGCTTGCAAACTTGATCTGATGGCTCAGAAGAGGGAAGAAAGGGTGCACTGCATCCCTCTGAAACATCTGTATAGTCTGCGCTTTCCAAAGAAGCCGCAGTCGAAGAATTATCCACAGGGATTACTGCTTTAAATAAGAATACACCAGAGAAATCTGTGGTCTGCTGTCAGACAGCTTGTTGTTAGGGATGGCTAAAATTGACTGAATAAATGATTCACTGGTTTCATTCGCGTTGCCCTGACTGTAAACCTCAGGAGTTTTCCTTGTCGGAATTGATCTGTTCTGCCGGCAAAGCCGCCAGCGGCACGCGCACCGCCAGCCCGTCCTGACGCCTTGTAGGAGGGCAGGCAAGCTCCTGCCTTGTCCAGGGGATCTTTCCTAACAGGCACCCTCCTCTTTGGGGTGTCTGGGGCTTTGAGAAATGGGCTTGGATTTTAGGCATGTCCTGGGAAACTCCCATGGGAAAGAGAAGAGCCTCTCTCGGAAACCAGCTCTTCCCAGAGCATCCCTTTGTGGCATCCCGTGAGGTTCAGGTGGGGACTGCTTGTGGTCCTGGCTCTCATCCATGTGCTTTGCCTCCAGTTTTGTTATCCAGCTGCCTGGCTGATCCTGGTTTGGGCTGGTGTATTTGATTATTTTATTTTTCTTCATCCCTTAGCCTGAAATCGCCACCCAGCCCGCAGCAACTCCCAGAAGGTGTTTTCCCTTCCCCTGCTCCAAGGCTCACTGCACCCTCAAATGTCTGGACTTCTTGTTCTTCAGCAGCTCCTCCTTTTATCTGTCATCAGCCTCAGTGGGGAGAGGAGAACATATAAACATAGATAATAACATATATTTAATATACAGGAGAAATCTGTGCCCTGAAGCTGGGCACGTTATCTGGTGGGCGTCCCCATCCCCTGCTTTCCCTTTGGTGGGGGCTGAGAAAGTTTCTTGGAGCTTATTGCCCAGGGAAAAGCGACCTTCAGGCAGAGTTCTTGGGGGGAAAAAATCTTCCCCAAGCGTGACAGATTTGGCTATAAATCTGCAGATTAATGCCCAGGTTCCCAAGGTCTGTCATCCTGCCTGGCACGTGAGCTGCTCAAAAACAACGTGCAGGCTCATCAGTCATTTGGGAGGCTGCAGGGAGCCTGTGGACATGCCTGTGAGGGGACACGAGGGACAGATGGGACAACATCCTCATCTGAGGCCACACACACTGGCATCCCAAAACCTGAGGAGCCTGGGGTTGTGTCTTGGGCAAGAAGTGGAGTTGGAAGAGAAGCAGAGTTTTTGCATGAGGAATAGCTGGGGTGAGGAGATGGAGGGCCAGGGTCTCTCTTTTATTCTTTTTTTTTTTTCTTATGGAAAGAGTCAGACTGGTTTTAAAGCAGATTCATCACGAGTATCTCTTATTGGTACAGGTTATTAAGTCGGTTATGAATTTCTTGCACTTTCACTCCCAGGAAAATCTTTCCCTTATTCCTTTTGCATTCGCTCTTGATTGATAAGGTTTATTGTCACTCTTTAATAACCACAGATATAATCTCAGCCCAAATTTGAGGAATTTATGGGAGTTACCTAGGCCAGGGTATCTGCATCCTGCCAAGGACAAGGGCTAAAATAAAGGACAACCAAAAAAATGAGAAGAATGGCTCTCTTTTAATGGGAAAGGAGGAAAAAGAGGTGCATTTTTTGCAAATGTCAGCTCACTGCCCACAAAAGCAACACTGCATGGAAGTGCCTGTGGTGTGGTTGGACTGGGGGGATTGAGCTTATTTTGGGGTTTCCTTTGAGGTTTTTAGCTGTCCCTGGTGCTGTGGGGATTGGCAGCCTCTGGGATAGCGTCCCCAGGACTGTGGGGTGGCTCATCTCTCAGCCACGATGCACCAAGGATCATTTTTGGAGATCCATAAGGTCCTTCAGTAGAGCCAAGGGGCCAGGTGGCTGATGTGGACTCAATCTGGAAATCAGTTTTAGGTGGAAAGAGCAGCATTTCATCCAAGAAATGGCCCAGTAGCACAGGAAAGATTCAGCTCTAGTGCATGTGCTCTGAAGAGGCTGGGATTGCGCAGGAGTTTGGAGGCTGCTGCCCCAAAAGGACTGGAAAAAAATGGATATGTGTGACACAGGAGTCTCTGACGTGTACAAGGAGCAGGGAGATGCTGAATTTGGTGGTCAATACCCATTTCTCCCTCAGTCAGGGCTTTGGGGGACAGAGAAGCTCTGAAAGTCTTCGTTCTGAGCAATTGAAAGAAAAAAGCCTAAAACTGGGACTTATTGGATCACTTTCCTCTTCATAAATTTCCACTTTTAGAACAGTCTGTGAAACCTCAGTGATTGCTTTCTTTTTGCCTTCAAACAACCCAGCAGCTGGGATTTAGTGTGGAGTTTTGTGTTCAGTTTGGATTTTAAAATGTTATTTGGTTTCACATGTGACTGAGTGGGGTTTTTTTGAGCGCTGGCTGTTCTGGACACCCGGTGAGGGGTGTGTAGGCTCAGCCACCCCTTGCAGCTCTGACCCAGCCTGCAGAAAGAGCAGCCAGGCTCTCACAGGTCACCTTGGACAGGGGAATCATAGAATCCTGGAATGGTTTGGCTTAAACCATCTCATTTCAACCCAGGAATCCACTATCTAAGTCTGCTCCAAGCCCTGTCCAGCCTGGCCTTGGACACTTCCAGGGACCCAGGGGCAGCCACAGCTTCTCTGGGCACCCTGAGCCAGGGCCTGCCCACCCTCACATGAAGAATTGCTTCCCAATATCCCATCTAGCCCTGCCCTCTGGCAGTTTAAAGCCATTTCCCCTTGTCCTGTCTAGCAGAAGATGAGAACTGCTCCTGTAGGAGGATTTGTGATTTCAGACGTGTCACAGCTACCGTACAACCTACAATTTGTAGTCGAGGAGGAGCCTGGGCTCGTTGCATGCCCAAAGGATTGCATCAGTCTTGGAAATAGCACTTCACTGGTTCCCTTCTCACCCTGTTCTCTCTTGCTGTGATGAAATTCCTACAGTGTTTCCCGGAGTTCTGAGGCAAAGGGCACCTGGGCAGGTAGCACCCTGAACCAGGAGCCCCGAGGGTTTTTGTAAGGTGCTGTGGAAGTGATTGAGGGATGCTTTTGGTGGTGTTCTGCCTAAAATCTATTAATTCTGGTGTCCAACCCTGCTCTTCTTCTCTTTGTGACAACTTCTGGGCTGTTACCTATAAGTAGAACCTTACAAAAGAAAAGCCTTGTGAAATCAGACCTTGCTATTTCAGCTAAGGTAGCAACTGGCCGGAGAAGTTCCCCTGAGAAAAGAATCATAAGAATAAAAATCAGTTTGCAGAACAATCTATTCTTGTGAGAAAACAGTTTGCACCTATAGAAATAAAGTCCATCCCATGAGAATCCATGGGGGGGAAAAAGAAAGTAAACATATCTAAAAAGAAAAAAGTTTAATGAACACATACACTAACCATTACCAACAAATCAACTGAGCTTTGATAATTTGAAAATTCAAGCACAGTGCCTTCTAATACCATATGAAAAATAAACTGTGTACAATAAAGGTTCAGCTACACAGAGAAACAAGTGTCTTTGTCCATCTCTGTTACAGCACTGGAAGAGCTGTTCTGTGCTTTTATTTGGGAAGCTTTTTTGAAGGCTGGATGCTGTGTGTTTGCGTAAGGATGTGTTTTTTGTGCAGGTGTCTCCACAAACCCTGGGAAAGCTCTTTCCAGAGGTAGCTTGCATTCCATCAAAAAGCAAAGGCATTCCCACCTGGCCTCAGTGACCATTTATGTGGGGTGAGCTGCCAGTTGCCAGCACTCAGAGCGACACTTGTAGGAGCAATTAGCGAGAAATCCTTTGCCTGAAATATGTTTTTAATAAACCATTCACCGGATCTATTCAAATAACAAATAAATTCCTGCAAACCCGACTCTCTCCTTGCAGACAACTCACAAATGAGAAAGGCTAAATTAATTGAATGCTCCAGCCACTGGGGATAATGGTCCAGCTGTAACAGAGCTCTCCAGATGTTTGTTTGCAGAAGAGTGTGCTTCCATAGGAAAAGAAAAACACTCGTGGGTATATTAACTCAGAAACAAGTTTACAGCTGTGTGCTCTGCCTTGCTCTCCCACCAGCCACTGTGGAGCTCTGTTCCAAGGTTTCCTCTTGCAATAAACAGCCTCTTTATTTCTCTCTCATTGTCCTCTTGGCCACGTTTAGGCAGCTGTGACGTCCAAAGTGAGGCGATGGCGCTGTGAAAGGCTCCTGGGCTCCAGCAGATATCCAGGGTGTGCCACGTGTTGCAAGTACAGCTGGAGCGCTGCTGCTCGCGGTCGAGGCTGTTGTGGCTTGGCTTCTCCCTGGTTTTGGGGTGGGTTTGCCGTGGGTTGGGAGAACAAGGCGCTGTGTGTGGCTGGTGGGAGCTCACAGGGATGAGTGGAAGAGCCTGGGCTCGGTTTAATTCCATCTAAATGCTGGAGCTTTGCCCAACTTCTCCCGGAGGAGCTTGGCTTTTCCAGCACACTGGAGCCATCGGTCCAGCGCTCTCCATCCATTTCTCTGGGCCTTGTTTCGATTCTGTTGTTAAACAGGCCAAGCTGGATGTGGAGCCCCGTAGCTGAAGTGTCCCATTACTCACAGGTGAGGGGACAATGGGACCTGGGGCCACTCTTAAATATCTCTCCACGTTGGCGTCATTAATAACCGCGGCGCTGGCACCACCGGCTCCTGAACAGCCTCATTTATCAGCAAGCAATTTACTGCAGGGCCGCAGATAAGCTCCCACCTCACACACCCAGGCACCACCTGCCAAGTTTCCCCCCCAGCTCCTCTTTGGAGTTTCAGAGGGACAAAGAGGGAGGCACGGGAGGAAACGCTCTGTCCGAGTTGTGACAGCCGTCGCCAGCCCCGAGGAGCTGGGTGGTGCCTGGAGGAGTTGGGATGATGGGCTGAGTCTGTTTCTCAGCCTGTCACCTTTGAGGAGAGACTTCCAAGCCCCTGGTTGTTCCTCTTGGTTCTCTCAAAGGTTTTGTTGCTTTCCTTGTGGCTGCCCCATCCCTGGGAGTTTCCAAGGCTGGGTTGGACAGGGCTTGGAGAAACTTGGGGGAGTGGAAGGTGTCTCTGCCCGTGTCAGGGAGGTTGGAACAAAGTGGCCTTGAAGGTCCCTTGCAACTCAAATCCTTCCACAACTCCGTGATCCAAGGAGGAAGAGGAGCAGGAAATGTAACCTTTCCAAAACCGGCTGCCTTGGATTTCTAATTCCTGCCCCGTTGCTCAAGTCCTGCTTTGACTGCAGCCGTATCTTGGAGATCAGGAGGCACTACCTCAACTCTGGAGAGATAAATCAGGAAGTGATTTCACTGCATCTTCATTATAACGAGGCAGAATTCATCACCCAGCGCACGCTTTGAAACCTCAGAGAGTTACGGTGACAGTCCAAGGCCGGTTTGCCCATGGATCTGAGATCCGCAGACAAAAACCTGGCCGCTGGTACCATCTCCTGTGCCTTTGGGACTTGGATGTTCCTTCCAAATCCCGCTGTGAAGCAAAACACCCCGTGGTATTTGGGCTGAGGACGGCTGTATTTTTGTTCCCCCGAAGCATTCAGAGAGCAGAGCAGCTGGGCAAAAGCTGTAGCAGAAAAAGGGTTTGTATTCCCTGTGAGACTGAGAGCCTCGGGGATGGTTCAGCTTTTGTGAGGCGCAGATGAGATTTCAAACAAGACGTGAATGAATCCCGTGTAATTTGCTGACGGGGTTTGTTTTGTTGTTGGCTTTTTTTTCCCCTCCCTCTTCCCCCCATTCACATTGATCAGCTCCTCAGCTTGACGGGGCTGCTGGTGGAGGAAGCAGTTCAGCAGCGGGGCCCGCTGCAGTGGGAAAAGGGATAATAATGGCTTTAAGCCAAAGGAGAGTTGATTTAGACTAAGTGTAAGCAAGGACTTTTGTACAGTGAGTGTGGCAGGGCACCTCGTCGTGGTGCTTCATCCCTAGGTCAGGTTGGAGAAGGCTCTGAGGAACCTGGTCTAGCTGAAGACGTCGCTGCCCGTGGCAGGAGGTTTGGATGAGAAGCCCTTCAGAAGCCCCTAGGAACCCACAGCATCCTGTGACTTCTCCATTAGCATTGCTGATGTCCCTGCCTTACCGTTCTGGGGGTGTCTGACACCCCAGAGGTGCCCTGCAGTCCTGGGAGACCTGCTCCGTGGGCACTGCAACCTAACGAGCTTTATCTCCGACCTCATATTAATTGCAGAGCAGCTCCTCTTTTCTAATTAACACGAAGCTACGTTACCTTGCCTGGCTAAAATGCAAAACACCGCATGTGTCACCTTACTCATAAATCATTTATTTACACCAAGCAGCAAGGCACCTCATTAAATCGATTTCTGGGGTTCTGCTCTTCTCCTGTTTGCCCTGGTGTTTTTTCTAGAAAGTGAGATAGGGCTGAAGAGAAGTACTGAGCTCGAGGGCTGTGGGTCAGCTGCATCTTCTGGTCTCTGCTCTGGGAGATGGCAGAGGGTGTGTGCCCCTGTTTTCCCAAGCTCAGACCTGTGAGAGGGTTTCCTTTGATCTAAGTTAGTTTAAAAAAATGAACATTTCGGAGGGAGTGGGGTAGAAGGCAGGAAGGAACAAAGGAAATACTCCTTGTTCTTTCTGGGCTGTTTCTGATTTCAAAAGTTAATTAGAAAAGGATATTCTGTGGATTTAGGGTTTAAACTTTGTGTCAGATGTGTTAATCAAGGCTGCATTAGCCAGGCTTTCCTGGAGGAGTCAGTGGGGAGGGTGCACCGAGTGTTGGGGTTTTTTGGAGATGGGAGCAGTGCTCATGGAAGTCTTGGCCGTGCCGAGGGAATGGATTTTGCCTTCAGAGGTTGGGAGCACCTCTTCTCCCAGAGCTGCAAGAGCTGGGCTTTGGGTCTCATGCAGCCAGCTCTGCTGGGGCTGTGCCAGGATTGGTTTGCTAACCAGTTTTCCAGGCCAGTTTTAACAGCCCCCAGGTGATGCTGGGATGTTTCTTTTACCCCCAGATTTTATGTTTTCCTTCTCCCTTCCGCTTCACTCTGCCTCCCACCACCCCTCTCCGTGACTCACACGTAGCTGTTCACAGTCCCATGAGGGCAGCTCCGAGGAGCGAGGCTGCACCTGATATTTAGGGTTTTTCCAGAACCCCCCTTTCCCAGCCTCCTGGGAGGTGTGTGGGTACTGATGAAGATCACAGCCTGGTTTCCAGCTGGCTCAGGAGTGAAATACGTATTCCTGCCTGTTTTGTACCGCCTTGGCTGTGCTCCTAAGGGTTGCCCTGGTCTTTGGGAAAATTCAGGATTTGTAAGGTGCTAGACCGAGTGGTTTTCCTGAGTTCATGAACTTTTACAGCTCTGTCATAAAAAATTAAATCAATTTAATGGGATTTCCCCCTTTATGACCCCATGATGCTCAGTGAAAATCCCTCCCACCTTTCGTATTTATCCTCCAAATTTACCAAACATGGACTTTCCACTCTGGGGAGTCTAAATACTTTAATTTCCAAATTCCCTGCTGCTCTTCTTGTTCTCTGACCCTTCTCAGACAAAGGTGTGAGTGAACCACCAGTTAATTTCCTTTAAAATTAGTGCCTTGAATGGTTGGTTCACCTGCAGAGCTCGTGGCTCGTTCCTTGGGAAGAGGATCACATCCAGACTGGAACCAGCTCCTCTCCTTTCCCCTCCTGTTGTGGGGATGAGAAGGACAGAAATCAATAAAAGTGAATGAGACTCTTTGACAGAGCAGCTTCTGCAAGGGAACTTTTATATATATATATATTTTTTTTTTTTTTCCAAAGGGTGCAAACAATGGATGGAGCAGAATTTGCATAAAACTCATTAGAAAAAAAGTACAAGTTTCATAAATCTTGTGATAAATTAATGCTATATCGTTCTGAACATGATGTATTAATTTTAGGATCAAATGAATGGGTCTGTGATCATTCTTGGTAATTATGAGGCACCCAGGCAGTTTGGAGAGGAAATTATTTTTAAGTTTGGTTTTTTTTAAGTGCTGGAACCCTTTTTTCACTGGAAATACCTTAACAGCCCCAAAACCCTCCTTTGACACATGTTTCTTTTCTTATTCTGTCTCCTGGGTGTTTTGGTGTTTTATTTGATGCAGTTTTATTTACTTCCCTCTTTCACGCTGGAGCAGCCTCTTCCTTCCCAGACAAAAGGAAACAAAAGCCCTTTCAGTTTTTAAAAACCCTCAATGGTCCCAGGGAAGGCAGGAATTGCTGGATCCCAGTTGGAACAGGCAGGGAGAAAACACCTGGAGCGCCGCTGTTCCGTGGATTGCCCAGGGATGAGCATTTTTTAATTCCCCGTTTTTTCCAAACAGGTTTGGAGATACCACAGCAATGCTAAGGTGCTTCAGTGATTTTGGCAGCAATACCCCAGCCTGGTTGGAGAGTTTTGATTTAAAAAAACCTCTTCTCCAGCCCAAGGAGGTGCCAGTGAGTGAGGAAAGGATGTCATCTCCATCCATGGAATCCTGGAATAATTTGGGTTGGAAGAGACCTTAATGATCATCCAGTTCCAACCCCCTGCCGTGGGCAGTGACACTTTCCACCATCCCAGGCTGCTCCAAGCCCCATCCAGCCTGGCCTTGGACACTTCCAGGGATCCAGGGGCAGCCACAGCTGCTCTGGGCACCCTGTGCCAGGGCCTGCCCACCCTGCCAGGGAACAATTCCTTCCCAATATCCCATCTAAATCACCCTCTGTCAGTGTGAAGCCATTCCCCCCTGTCCTTTACCTCCATGCCCTTGCCCAAAGTCCCTCTCCAGCTCTCTTGGAGCCTCTTCAGGCACTGGAAGGGACTCCAAAGCCTTCCTGAAGCTTCTCCAGGCTGAACGGCCCCAAGTCCCCCAGCTTCTCCACACACTGCAGAGGCACAGCACCAGCACGAAGCCACGTGTTTAAAAGTGTGTTTGGAGAGCTTTGGAGTGTGATACCTGTGCTGCTTTAAGCCCTGATAAAGGCTGATGGATGGCAATTACTTGTCAAATGTTGGTGTTGACTTTACTGGGGAGGAGGCCACTTCTCTGCCTGGGTGTGGGCCAGCAGCCAGGGACTGCATGCACAGCATCTGCTGGGGGAGCCCCAGGAGTTCTGTTTGTTTCAATGATAATGCTGAGAAATTTCAGTGTGCCATTGATATTTTTGATGTATTTTTCCTCTCCTTGTTTGTTGTTGTGAAGTTAACCAAAGTGCTCTGTTCTGAGCAAACCAAGGCATCCCTCTGTAAACAGGAACGCTTAGCCCTTCCTTGCTGCTACTCTCTCTGTCCTAAACTGCTTAAGATTGCTTTGAAACAGTTTTAAATGGCTTTAAATACCCTTTTACACCCTTCTGAGAGCTGGGGGGTTGGAAGGCAGCCCTCTCTGAGTTTACCCACTGTCTGTCAGCTCTGCTTACGGATCCTGCCTGCACACTGACTCCCCTCTCAAATAACCAGACACAGCAGAGAAATCACAGGCTCTGTCTCCGAGCGGCTGAGGAACCAGGAGAAACTCTTCTGCTGTGCTTTTCGCTTCCCAGCTTGACAAACTCCCTCAGAAATGGTTTTGACTGCACAGATTTGTTTTCCCTCTTTGCTGTCACCTCTGTGTTTGGCTCCTTTCCCTCCCATACATGACAGCAGCTTGTGGCTCCTGGACCAGCTGGTCCAAGGCTTTTTCCTCACACCATTGGCAAAAAAATCTTCTTTTTTTTTTTTTTTTGATGGCAGAAAATTGTTCTTTTCTCATTTATTTATTGCTAGAGCCTTTTTTTCAAAAGGTGCTGGTGTCTCCCTGCCCTTTCTGGCTCGCTCTGCAATGCAGAAATTGGAGTGGAGGCAGCCTTGGTGGAGGAGCTGATGCTCCCCTGGGAAGAGAAACGTGTAACGTTGAGCTCGGTGGAATTTTTAGGAGTGGAAACTTCCCTGGCCAAGTCCTTCTGGAAAGTTTTGGCTCAAGTGGTGGAGAAGGAGGTCAAGGAGTGTCCGTGGAGGTTGTGCTGATGGAATGAGCTGCTTTGGGAGAGAGGCTTGGGATGAGGGCCTCGCCTGAGGAGCTGGGATTTGCCTTTAGGTGCCCCTGGGCATAGCTGGGTGATGTTGGCAAGGGTTTAAAAAGCTCAGCATTTTTGTGTGGCAGGAGATTTGCTGTTATGGTTCACCCAGGGAGCACAGGAATGGAGCTGGAGTGACCCTGGTGCCTGCCAGAGGTGTCCTGAGCCCTGCTGTGCTTTGGTTGCCCTCCCACGCTGGCACTGTCCCCTCCACATCAGGGGTTTGCCGTGCTCACTCCGTCCCCAGCCCTGGGTTTGTCCCCTCCAGGAAACTGATGAAGCCTCGTTCCAAACATGGGAGCAGCTCCTGCTTCCTGTGGCCTCCTGAAAGTAGATTTTAGGAAGTGGACTTGAAAGTAGGTTTTACTTCACTTCCTTGGCCAGAGAGCCACCATCCTTTTCTTTCCTTCTCATTGCTCAGAGACCGCTGAGCAGCACAGAAATATTGGCACTCCATCTTTCCTTTTCAAAATCTGTGGGAAAACATCCACAGAAGGGCTTTCAATTCCTCCTTTTTATTTATATTTTTATTTATTTTATTATTTTTTTTCTGGGAGGTGAAAGAGAAAATGAATTAGAGGCAAAGAAAAGGGAGCAGGTGACAAATGAGAAGAACAGGGCTGGAATTTCAAGATCAAATCCATCAAATCCCACCTCTGAGCACGTCAGGGGCCAGCCTGATATGATGAGCTGGGCTAATTGGAGAGGCCTGTGAGGAGAAACTCTGGCACTGGTTGTTAAAATCAGGATTAAAACGCTTTTTATGTTAAAGCGTAGCTGATGCCTCAAGGCTTGAGCCCAAAAGCCATTGCAGAAATTCCTATTAACTCCACATGGGTATGAATCAGACCTCTTAAAAGAGAAGATTATTAGGCAATTAATTAGAAAGCTGCCCCTTCTGTGCCCTCCATCCCACCCCAGCACACTCCTGCTGGCCTGGATCAGCATCGGGCTCCTTCCCTGGCCCTGATGCTCTGCACTTTCCAAAACCTTCCAGGAGCTCTAGGATCCTCCCAGAGACTGAGTTTGTGGTTTTCTCTCCTTTTCCATCCTCCTCTTGAGAGCAAAACCAATGGAGATGAATCAGTGGGGTGCAACCCCTTTTCCCACTTTCCTCCTCAGCCAAGTGGAAGGGCAAGGAAAAAGCAGAGGTTTGCAGCTACAAGCGAGGTGATGAGACAAGGGCTCCTCAGTGGGATGCAAAAGTACCCCCCCTAAAACAGCCAAACCCAGAAAAATATTATAAAATTGGATCAGGGAAAAAACAACTGAAAAAAAAAAAAAAAAAAAGCTCCTGAGGTCAATCAAAGTTCAGGACTTTGAGAAAGAAGAAAATCTGTGTATGTGTGAGAAAGAGGGAGAAGGAGCTGTGATTGAGAGAAAGGAGGCAAAGGGAGACAAGATAAATTCTGATTATCTGGTGGAATCAAGACACTTAACTGCCCTGTCTGATTCCTGAGAGGAAACAAATGGAGCCTATAACTTTGTACTGCAGGAAGATAATTTGTCCCTGTTCCCTCAGCCCTTGCTGGGGCCAGGTCGGTGCTCGGGCTTGAGGAGGCTTGAGCAGCATCTCCAGCACGACCCTGGGGAGGGATGGAAGGTGTTTGTGAACACCCTGAGAGGGGATCCTGACAGATGTGCTGCAGCTCTGCCTCTGCATGCCAGGCAGGACCCTGATGATGGGGGAAAAAAATCAATAAATAAGGATAAAATCAGTGAATACAATAAATCAGTGCTGAAGAAATCAGTGGGAGGTAGCTTGAACAAATTTCTGTCGTGGTGGTGGAAGTGGTGAAGCTTTGGTACCACACTCCTAAACTTAGCGTTCCCTTGGGGTAAAACTTGGGAAAAACTTGGAGCCAAGCAATTATGAAGTCTCATTTCTCATTTCAGGCCTGTGTTTCTTATTATCTTCTATTTAATTTGTTATTTTTGATCTGTATTTTATACATTTTTAATACTATTTTATTTTTATTTTTTTCCTGGACGAGGTGCTCTGAAGGTAGGGTGGTGATTACTGCCTGACTGGGAGATAAGGGAAAGATGGAATTATTATTTAAGATGGAATTATTATTTAAGATGGAATTTTTCTCTGCTCTCCCTGCTTCTGAGCTGTCCCTGTCTAAGCTCTAAGTTTCTTGTTTCTGACAAATCAAAGCACAGAGAAGGAATCTCTCCTTGGTTTTGCTCCTCTCAGAGCAGAGGGTGGTCGAGCTCAGAGTGCTGTTTTCCACTGATCCTACTCCAAAGGCTGACAGGAGCAAAACATGGGGGTGTAATGATGTGCCCTGCCCAGAAATGCTTTACCTCCTGCTCCAGGTTGTCCTGACTTTAGGAACTCAATTCCCTGGCAGTTGGAGGTAGTTGCAGTGCAAAGAGAGAAGAGTTAAACCCTAAACGTTCATTTTTCATTATCATTTATCGTTATTTATTTATTGCTACAACTGGGTTTGCAACACACAAACCACCAATATGATTAAAGCTGGGTGGCACGTGGTTTTCCTGTTCAGCAGGGATTTTAAGATCCTTTCCCTTCCAAAGATGCAACAAGACCTTTTGGAGTTTGAAGTATTGGCTGCTCTGGAGGGAAATGCAGTTGATGTGGGGTTTTTGAGCGGGATGTAAAGATGTGGAGGCCTGTTCTCCTATTAAACCAGGCAGAATAAAGAGGCGTGATCCTGGATTTATTTTGTCCTAGTTATTGGCTTTCCCTGCCCTGAGTGTCTTCTTTTCTCCTTGGGGCAAAGAAACCTTTGCTAAGGACGGCTTTGAACATCCTCCAGCATAAAATCAAGCTGCCTCCTTCTTTTATATCAGGGTTAGAGGGTTTGAGAAAGCTTCAGGACTTTGTATCCATGGGCTTGGCTGCTCTGAAGAGGTGAGAACATTGCAGAGGAGCTCTGATCACAGGCTGGGATAAAGCCACTTGTCCTTTTGTCTTTATCCAAAATGCCTCTGCTTGTGACCCATCATTTGCTTGCACCTGTTGGTGGAAGGAATGTTGTTGGGTTTTTTTTCCCCCCCCCAGTGGTTAATTCTAGCTGCCCCTTTTAAAACAACCACTATTCCTCCTGCAAACACGAATTTGTCTAGGTTTGGGCACTGAGTCTTGCTGTGCTCGTTGCTCAGTATTTCACATATATCAAAATACATCACATTTTGTCCTCTCCGTGGATGTGCTCGAGATGGCCTGAGTCATCTCACTCTTCTTTGTCATAGATGAGCCACTTCAAGCTTTTAAAGCCTTTTTTTAAAAAGGAAAAGCATTTTTGCTAGCTCTTGAAATTTCGTGGCTTCCTCTTGCATCCAGTCCTGAAGGTGATGCAGCCAGGCAAGCAGCTTGTGGCTTAGCAGCCTGGGCAGAAGCAGCTTTTTCAGTCCTAGAAGCCTAAAAGTTCCTGACTTTCCCAGGAAGGGTGTGGAATGCCTCCTTGCATGCTTGGACCCCCGTTCCTGCCAGCAGGGCTGGCTTTGGGATGTTCTCCTCTGCAGTTGTGGCCCTCCAGCCTTTTGAGGGTGCCTGGAGCAGGGAAATACAATAAATTTTTCCCAAAAGAGCCCAAATTGCCAAGGGCTTCACCTGGCTGCTGGGTCCTCCCACGCTGTCAGCCAGGCTTGTACCAGCAGCAATTTTACATGGCACTGTTGTGTCCCCAGTGAGGCTGGTGGCCTTGGGGCCTGCCAGGCCAGCTGGGTCCTCACTCAAAATGTGCTTCACCAATGTCCTAGGGCACTAAACTTTTAATCACAAAGTCACGCAGGGCGAAGGCAAACGCCTTGCGGAAGTCTATTATTTCTTCCTTATCTGCCAAAGTTTTAATCTCATCAAAGAATAAAATCAGGTCTGTTTGACAAGCTCTATTTTCCATAAAATCGTGTTGACTGGCATTAATTATGTTCCTATAGTTTAATTCTTTATTAATGGAATCTCATATTGGCTTTTTCCATTATTTCCGCCGTGATTGATGTCGCACCGATCGATTGGGAACTGCCCGGCTTGCTCTGCTCTCCAAAATGTGCTGCTGCTTTTGCCCTCTGGTCTGCTGGAGCTCCCCTCACCTTCCCAGAGGGATGAAATTTGCCCTCTGGTCTGCTGGAGCTCCCCTCACCTTCCCAGAGGGATGAAATTTGGACATCTGCTCTCCTTGGCCAGGAGATCTGGGGGCATGGAGTGCTCTGGTGCTGCCAAAGGTGGCTCACACAGACTGTCCCTCCCCATCCTCCAATCCATGTGGCCATCTCATCCTTATCCCCCTCTCCTCAAGGCCAGGCAGCCTAGGGAATCTCCCATCCTTATCTCCATCCAGCAGCTTTTTTTCCTCCTGCTTCCTCCCCCTTCCTGCTGGGGAAGGCACGGGGAGCAGCCGGGTGGGACGACAGGCAGGCAGCGCCAGGGCTGAGCCAGGCTGACTTTCTCTTTTGATAAAGGCAAGGAAGGAGAGGATCTGTGGTTCAGTCCATCTGTGCCAGACAGAACAGCCAGACCAGGCACAGCCTGACTCCCCTTGAGGCACTGGAGCACCCTGGGCGTGATCCCAGGTCTTCCGCGGACCTCCGTTCTCCGACAAGCTGGATGTTTTCAGGAGTTCCTCTTCCCTGCCTCGTTTTGCTCAGGATTTCTTCCCTCTCTGCGTCTCCCAGGTTCCTCATCAGGATTTCTTTCCTCTCTCTGTGTCTCCCAGGTTCCTCAGTGACTCAGCTGCTGGCCCGGGACCTGGACAATGACCCGCTGGTCTTTGGGGTGGTCGGGGAGGAGGCCAGTCGGTTCTTTGCCGTGGAGAGCGTCACCGGTGTCGTGTGGCTCCGCCAGCCCCTGGACCGAGAGGTAAAGCTGGGGAAAAGCCACCTCTGCTCAGACAGATGTGGCTCTCCATCCTCTGACAGCTGAGCTGGGTGTTGCTCCCTGCTGGAGCTGGGAATCCGGGTGTGTCCACGTTCCCTGGGCACCCTGGCGCTGTCTCCAGTCCAGAGGGGACACGGG
This sequence comes from Parus major, assembly GCF_001522545.3. Taxonomy (NCBI): domain Eukaryota; kingdom Metazoa; phylum Chordata; class Aves; order Passeriformes; family Paridae; genus Parus; species Parus major. The sequence goes on along the minus strand of NC_031775.1, from coordinate 1,195,824 downwards.
CAATGAGCAGCGTGCTCTGGTTTGATCTGACTTGTTGGTTTTCCTGGGTGCTAGAATGACATCTGTGGGTCTGGAAGTGAAGGAATTAATAGGTGGGGATGATCTACCAAGGAGCCAGGCTGCTCACACAGTCAGGGAAATGTACAGGCTTCCTCTTTAAATCTCTGTGCCAATTAAATCCTTTACTATTTAGAACAGCGTGTCAAGAGATGTGAGGTATCCCTGCTTATTCAATCTCATCAAGACTTTTCATCCTCTTGTGGATTCAGGCTGCTGGATGCTAAATTTGGCAAGGTTCTTGCCTCAGAGCTGTTTCACCACCCCTATTTTCAATGGCAGCTTTGGTGTGCGAGGCTGGAATCCCATCCAGGTGCCTGCTCTGCTAAAACCTTGGCCCTCGCCGCGTTCCTGGAGCAAGGAGGAGGTGATAGCGGGAAGACTGGGAAAATACGATGTGATTTGGGCAGCGTGCTTAATTTCCCCTGTGCTTCAGCTGCCTGTATTTAGTGCTGCCTTGGCCAGCAGCAGCGCTGGGGAGATCAAGCCCATTAACACACCTCCGGCGCTGGCATTCCCAGCCGGAACCCGCCAGGCATCGGGATGCAGAGGAGCAGGGTGCCGGATGCTGCTCAGGCCGGGGCTGGGGGGGAAGGCCAAACCCAATTTCACAGTGTTAGGAGCGAGACTTTGGGAAAATAAAGTGCTTTTCTTCACCCCTCTCCCCTCCGCCTCCCCGTGCCAACAGCTGCCGGTGTGAGTCATAAATCTTCCTTCATCCAAATGCCTCCTGCTTCCCGCTACCTCCCATGCCAGCCTTAAGCCCAGGAGGGTGATCAATAGATTTTAGGTGTCCTGTGGTGTGCAGGGTGGGGAAGGGAAGGAGCTGGGCAGAGCTTGGATGCACGGATGGGCTCACCTTGATCCCAGTGGCTCCCAGTCAGCCATACACAGAAGACAGCAAAGGCAGGATATGGGAAAGGTGTAAGAGACATGGGAGAGGTGTAAATGCCAATTTACAGTGCAGGAAATGGTCAGAGGGAAGGGGCAGAAAGTTGGGAGCAGAGAACACTGGCCTGGATGTACCTTTTCAAAAAGTCAGGGGAGAAAAAGCCGCTCAGAAGTGAAAAGGAAGAGGGATTTCTTGTACAACGGAGGAGAAAGAAGGGAGAAGAAGTCATAGTAAGGTAAATGATGCAGGAAAAGATGAAATAGAGAAAAAGAGGAAGGAGCAAATGTATAGAGGCAAAGTGAATTTTAAAAGATTTTTTTTTTTTTTTACTCCTACGAAGATTAGAAGGAAAACGGATTTTTTAAAAAATGGCAGACCCTGAGGCTAAAGAATTGTGTTAAAATAATTTTAGAGACAGCAGTTGGTATGTGGAAGCTTTCTCTGGTTATTTTATTGAGTTTTTAAAATTTAAATCCTCAACAGGTTGTCTCTTATCTCCTGTTTCTCCTTTCTTCCCTATTGCTTTGTCCCTGGTGGATGAGCAGGGGGGAAAAGAAGGCTGAAAGTCACCGATGCAGCAGGGTGGGACGGCACAGGGAGCAGAGTGTCTCCTTTCCCTCGGGATTTCAGCCCTTCCTTCTGCCTGAGAGCATCACCCCAGGCAGGAGTTAGGAAGGGCTTTCCCTGGTTGTACTTCCTGGCTGTTTGGATGGAAATGTGGAAGCAGGAGGGGGTACACACCCTGTGGGGAGCCGTTCCCCAAACCCCTCTCCAAGATGAACACGGACTCTGGCGCAAGCAGAGCTCCTGCTCTGGGTGCTGCTGTCCCTGAGCCGATCTCATTAGGAATAAATCAACCAGAGCTGCAGCACGGACAGCCATTTCAAGCCGGCTTTTCCAGCCTTTCCTGCGTGATGCTTGGGAAACATCAAGTTGCTGTGCTCCAGCAGCTCAGGCAGGGCAAGGATACCACAGGTGGGAAGGGATTGCCAGGACTGGAGGGGGAAAAAACACCACCAGCTGGTGGGCAGGTACCAGATAAATGTGGTGACCTGAGTCCTGCTGCCCATCTTTACACGATTCTTTGGGAAGGTAGGAGCAAAATGATTGCTGGTGGGAAGAAAAGTGTCAGGAAGAGAAGGTCTGCTTCCACTAGCAATATCCCCCTGCCCTGATCCCAAAAAAATTCACTCTTTCCCACTTGTTGCTCCAGTGACTTGAATAGATCCCTAGCTCAAGCTGTTAATTTAGTTAAAGCAATGAGGAGCAGAGAGAATTGCCTGGGCATTTTCATGGAACTTCAGCCAGTTCTCACCACGTAGGCTCGTCCCAGGGTTGCCAGCTGTGTGATAGGTAAGTTGAGAAAGCAGCAGCAGAGGTTCTCACTGAGACTGTGTTGCGTTGCCATAAGACACAAATCCTCACATGTTTTAAGTGCCCAGCTGCCAATCAGGGAGTGGGTTCCTTAGCCCCACATCCTCCTGACCTGTGGCAGGGCATCTCCCATGCCTGTGGAATAATGGGAGCCCTGCTGGCATTCAGAATCCCCAGCATTTTCTGCCCAGTGCAGGTAAATGGCACTCCAAGCACCTCTCCTCTCGCAGAAGGTCCTGAAAGCATTTTGCGTGTAATAACATTGGCTGAAAGTCCCCAGCCTGCCATCTGCAGATAAACACCACAGTATCTTTAATTATAGTTGTTCTTTTTTTTCCTTCTCTTTCCCTTTCAGACTAAGTCAGAATTCACGGTTGAATTTTCTGTCAGTGACAGCCAAGGGGTGAGTGTGACTTCTCATTTCACGGTCTGCGGCACGGGCGGAGGGCAGCAGGGGCTGTGGGTCACTGCGGGCCCTTTCCACCAGGGGAGAGGGCTCACCCCTCGGCCCAAAGCCCAAAAACACAGCCACAAGCTGGCTTTAGGCTCCAAACCCACACTTAAAGCTGTTGTCCTTGGGCCTACAGGTGATCAAAGGGACAGTCAACATCCAGGTCGGAGACGTGAACGACAACGCCCCACAGTTCCACAACCAGCCCTACAGCGTCCGCATCCCAGAGGTAGGGATCACCTCTGCCTGGCTCCTGGCTCTTCCCTCAGTGGCCACCTGTGCTCTCTGGTTGCCACCAATGTATGGGGCTGTCCTCTTGCCCTGGACCCTCACAAGGTTGCAGGAGGATAAAATTTCTGGAAGTTACCGCCTGAAAATGGGCAGAAGCAAAGCGTTTTGGGTGTTGGGGGAAGGAGGTGGAAGAGGAGATGTGGTGCTTTGGTGACATCTTTCCCATGGCAAGTGGGAAGTTTAAGAATGAGCATAAATGAGGGTCTGTGTCTTGGTCTCTTCCTTGGAGCTGGGGGGTATGCACAGCTCCTGTCACAGAGGTGACCTGAGGCAGGACCAAATATTTCTCCAAATGCCTGAATTAGAGCAGAGTACTGCCCAAAGGCCTCTGGTGATTTCCTTTAACAGCTCCATAGCAGGATTCATCCCATAATGTCCCTGAAATAAAATAGGTGAGAAGGGGACACAGGAGATCATCAGGCCCAAGCTCCCACTAATCCAGCGAGAATTTCCACGTTAGGTCAGACTGCTCAGGGCTGTATCCAGCCAAATGTTGAATATCCCCAAGGACAGAGTGTCCACAGCCTTCTGCTGCTCTCTGTGCTGGCCACTGCATGGGAGGTGACATCTCCATCAGGGACTCGTCCATCAGGGACAGCTTCTGCACCTGCAGCCTGCCTTGGCCAGGAGTTTACAGGTCTGATGTGAATTTTGTCTTTAAGGCCCTGGCTTCTGGTGCCAGGAGGAGAAGGCAAGGATATTCCATCTGAAACAGGGGTTTAGCAGAGCATTTGGCATCCTCCAGTGGAGGAAAACCTCTCTTTGCACCACAGTGCCAGGGAAGTTTTTCTTCCTCGGGGTGCGGGCGAGGTCCCGTTGCTCTGCAAAATGGAGCAGCTTTGGTAACTGAGAGGTGCAAACGATTGTGTTACCAGGGTGTATTTAATATTCCTGCTGCTGCTGCTGCTGCTGCTGCCCCGCCGTGCCGGGCTCTGATCCCTCCCCATCCCTCTGCTGCCAGGATGAGGTTTCTTCATTAGAGCTGCTCCTGATGTATGAGCCAGGAGCTGGAGTCTCATCTTTGCACCAAGTCATCTGAAACCTCCCCGTGAGAGTGACACCGGGTCAGAGGCATTTCTGCTGCTCTTCAGAGCACGAGGGGTGGGGAAATGACTTGGCAAAACCCACTCCAGGTGCCCCCCGCTCCCGCCTTTGGAGCTGGCGGGTGGCTGTCGTGCCTTGCTGCTGCTCCTCACGGTCGTGCTCCTCCTGCAGAGGTCTGCAGAGCAAAAGGAATGGCAGTGGGGTGGGAGGAGAGCGAACAGGGTCCTCTCCCCTGCCCTCAGATTGGCCTCTGGATTTGCTGTTACCTGCTCTTCATGTGGAGAGATGGAAATGGGTTTGTGTGGCAGCCCTGGGAATCAGGGCGGTGTTAAACACCAGGTTTTTGTACACCTGGAGGAGCTGTGCCACATCTCTTCTTGCTCCTCTTCTTCTGTCCTAAGAGTCAATATTGCCAAGGCTGAGTTTTTCCCCATTTCCAGTATTAACCTGTGCCCAGCCTGGGGAGCAGGGAGGGCAAAGGTCCTGGTTTGGAATCATGGAATCTTAGAGTCGCAGACTGGTTTGGATTGTAAGGTGCCTTCAACCTCCTCTAGTTCAGCTCCTGCCATGGGCAGGAACACCTTCCACTGGCCTTGGACACTTCCAGGGATCCAGGGGCAGCCACAGCATCTCTGGGCAACCTGTGCCAGGGCCTTCCCACCCTCCCAGGGAAGAATTTCTTCCCAATATCTAATTTAAACCTCCTCTCTTGCAGTTGAAGGCCATTCCCCTGTGTCCTAGCACTCCTTGTCCTCACACATAGAAAATTAGGGCTGGCTGAGGAAAGGGAACTGCAGGCAGGCGATCTGGACAAAAAAAAGAAGAAAATATCCAAAAGGAGAGGCTGCACCTTAGAGCCCCTCTGTCTCCTATCACACTGCTGTGCACGTGAGCTGTGGTTCTGCTGCCAGGGATTTCCAGGACTGCCCAGCTGTGTGGGGCACAGCAAGCCCGGTGTTCCCCCCGTGCAGCCACCGAGCACTTGGCCTTCAGAGCTGTGCTCTCCTGGAGGTTGGCCTAATCTAATTACAAGGCAGTGAGTGCCAGCTTCCAGTTTCTACCCCTGATCTTTAACCAAGGGCACCGATCAGAGGTAATGAGCCACAAATGCGTTGCTCATCCTGGAGGCACTCCTGTTCTTTTGCCAGGGAGAGAGAGCCTTGCTTTGCCAGGCACTGTGAGAGCAGGGGATGGGGTCTCTCCACCGAAAGAGGACCCTCCAAGGGTGCAGGCCGTGGGAGGTGTCAGCAATACACTTTTCCTGTGTGTGGTGGCACAGCTGTCAAGGAGGAGATCAGACTTGTGCTGAGCCACAAGTTTTCCCTGTTGCTTGTCCATGACTACTCGGAGCCGGAGGTGGCGGGGGACACGTGGGGAGCAGCTGGGGCTGGAGGACCAGCCATGGTGAGGGATGGCAGGTCACCCCATGTTCCAGACAGCTTGAGGGCAAGCAATGAGGGCACAGGTACCAAAATCCACCTGAGCGAGCACCCAGCCCGAATCGAAGGGCCTGTGGATAATGAATGAAGAGGGCTGGACTTGGAGAAAGAGAAGAGTCGAGTGTGGTTTTCAGTAGACTGGCTCTGTGCAGATTTGGCAGCTAATGAGGGTTTTTCTCTTTTTAATTTTGAGATAAATGGATGTATCGATTTGCAGTTGTCGTAGCTAATGGAGCAGCAACCGAAAGGCTATTTAAACCTCGCTGCTATTGTGTGGCACTTGGAAAGTCAAAAGAAGAGTGTGCATAAATAAATGGAACATGAAGTAAACTGACCTTTAAAAACAATACTGCCTCTAAATACCCATCCTGGTGTTTTACGTGGCCCGCTCGGTGTGAGGATGGGAATTTATTTGGGCACGGGCCGCGGATTGCGATCGCTCTGCGGCGTGGGGAGGGATGGAGAGGATGCAGCACAGCAGCTCTGAATGCCCACACCGGGACTGCTGGAGTGGCACCAGCCCTCTGTGCTTGCTGTGTGCTAATCTCATCCCTGGAATAGCTGCCGGGGGGCCGGGAGAGGGATATTGCTGCAGCGTAATCGTCCGTCCCGTCTGGGCAAGGGCGCCCCGTGCTCTGCTTGTCAAAAGGCAGCGAGGCGGGGCGGGCGCTCTCAAGTCTGCAAAGAAAAGGGGAATCCTGCTAGAATTGGCAACTTAATTCACCAAGCTGGCCTCGACAGAGCTCATTAAGTTCCCGTGTATTCATTTCAGGCTAATGGCTGTCATGCTGGCTGCTGTTTGATTTGCTGTAATAGACTTTTATGGCTTCCCAGTTTGCGAGGACGTGCGTGCCCGTGGCTGTGCCCCGTGGTGCTGCCGTAGTACATTAGTTAGCTGCTCGTGTGCTTGCTACTCTGACCTTCAGGGTTTGTTCTCCTCTTGGATGCATCCCTTGCACTTCATCTCCTGCTCACAAGCTTCTTTTCCAAGGTCCCACGTTTCTGGGAGTCTCGGGGTTTTGGCTTTTAAACAAGGAGAGATCTGTTGCCAAGCCTGTGGCAGGCTGTTTGTGACCATGCCTCAGTTTCTGGCAAGTCCAATCTGCTTTATCTAATCTTTTTTTCCGTTTGGCTGGATCTGTAGGGAACTCAGAGTTCTTGGATCGTCACGGTTCAATGCTTGTAGGTGAGGCAAGAGAGTAGAGTGGAGCTGAGCCCCTGTTTGTGGCGCCTGCTGTGATGGGGACGTCAGGGTGGGCTGTTCCCCCCGGGTGCCTGCTGGGCTTTCTGTCCCAGCCCCAAGCAGGAAACCTCCTGGGGATTCCACACAACTTTCCATTTGCCTTTAACTCCAGCGGTGCAGCCACCATCCCTGGAGAGGATGTGGCACCTGGGGACATGGGTGGCCTTGGCAGGGCTTTTCCAACCTAAACTGAGGTAAACTAACTCCAAGTCTGGTACCTCCTTGGGAAAAGCTGTTTCCTCCTACAAGCCCCCAACATCCTGGGCTTGCCAATCAAGTGTGAGCCATCCATTCTCTTGGCCTTGGAGCATCAGTAGTTCTGATATGTTGGCAGAAAGGTCTTCTAATTGTTGGCTTCTTTTCTGAATGTTCCCCCAGGAGGTTTCCATTGGAGTTTTCTCCCCCTTTTGTGCTCTCCCCACCTCATTCCTTCTGATGTATTTATAACACACAGGGTGATTTATGATGATGTGATGTCTGTTACATCTTGAGGTTTCACACCCCCACCCCTGGAAGTGTTCAGGGACAATGTTTGGATGGGGCTGTGAGCAACCTGGTCTAGTGGAAGGTGTCTGTGGCAGGGGGCTGGAACTAGATGGCCCTTAATGTACCTTCCAACCCAAACCATTCCACATTCCCATGGTCTTCCAGCAAAAAGCTCTGCACGGGGACAGATATTCCAATTCAGCACCTCAGTCATTCCTGAAATCACAGCTGCACCACAAGAGGAGTACCAGTAACTTCACAAGGGCACAGGAATTAGAGCTCTGCTTTCAAACTTGCAACCACAGCCCCTCTGCCTTGAGAATGTGCTCATCTCGTCCCAAATTCAAGCAAGCAGGGCTCTGGGAAAGGAGTTTAAAAATGGAAAGTTTCTGGTCTGCACACAGCAGTGTTGAGGCAACCACAGTCCAGCTTGCAGGTGTCTTTTCTCCTGAGCTTAGCCCTGATTTGCCAATTTATTTTAATTGGGAGGCAGGCGGGCACTCACCATCAGCAGCAGTCCCTTCTGCTCGGGGAGCAGCCTTTGGGACTGAGCCTTCACAAGCTGCTGGACACCATCTCCATCCTTAATATGGGGGCGTAGCTGGAGTTGTGGCTTTTATGATGTCTTTTTCTCAATTATGCAGCAAAGTTTGGCAAGGAAGGAGGGGAGGAAGGAGGGGAGGAAGGAGGGGAGGAAGGGGGGGATCACCACTGCCCCGTCCCATCGCACAGCCTGGAACCAGGCCGTGCTACACACTGAGAAAGAGGAGCAGAGAAAGGCCCAAAAGCCCTTGCTGTAATTAAAATTATTATTTTGCTTTAAGGGTAATAATGTCAGTAATTACATCAGTTTCCCTGCCATCCTGCCCGAGAGTCTTCAGGGGCTCATATAATTCTATTGCCATGGCTGGAGGCCTGATGCTGCGCATACGAAGCAGCTGCCACGAGCTGAGCTCCCCCTCAGCTGCATTAGCCAGTCCCTTGCATGCTCCCAGACACCTTCTGGGGCTTTTTTTTTCCTCCCCTGCTTTAAATAAAGAGCCATTACAATGGAGGTGATGATAACAGAGCTGATAAGGGAGATGTTCCTACCACATTGGAAAAACGGTCTATAATCACTGCTGGCTGCTTTCCTTCCTTGCTTATTTTTTATTTTTTCTTTTTCCTTCACTCATTATTTTCCTTCTCTCCTGATCCTTGCGTTTCCCTGTGGAGTTTAGAACTGAAAAAATAATTTACAGTGAATAACTTATCCCCCAAATCCAGCCGTCCCTTCCTTCCGCTACCTTTGAGCGTGAAAAATTTGCAAGTGTCTTGAACTTCTCCTCAGCAGATTGGATGAAGAATTTAAATTTTTATATTTTATTTATTTATTTGTTTGTTTGTTTTTTAAAATTTCTTTATTGTGGGTTTTTTGTTTTGTTTTGTTTTGTTTTTAAAACTTCCTGGAAAGGCAGCAAGCAATTCAGTGAGTTGTTGAAGCTGCTCATTCGTAAAGCACGGCTGGACAGAAAAGCTGGTTCTCCTTCCTGGCTGGGTTGAAGCACTTCCATCTCCCCTCCATCCTGGCAGGCCCAGTGCTGGTGATCTCTCACCTCCAGTGCCTGTTGGACAAATAGGAAGTGGGGATTTAAGTGGTGTTTGCTGTAGCAAGAGGGTCTCTGTTACACAGGTGATGATCAGCAGCAGGTGAAACACTTCCCAAACTTCCCAGACGTCCTCAGGTTTAATCGGCTTTATTGCTGTTTTCCATAAATGGGCTGGGAAGTGCAGGCCCTGCCTCGGGCTTTCCTTCTGGCTTTGGGATGCTGGTGGTGTCTTCAGGCAAGAGCTTGGAAGCACAGCAGGCACCAGCTGTCATCTTCTCCCTGCTTTTTTCCACCAGGACTGGAGGGAAAAGAATTTAAACGAGAGAGGCTGCAGTGCATTGAGTAAAGCGTGGGGTTGGGGCTGGAGGGGTTTGCACAGCTGGCATCGTAGATGTCAGAGCCCTAGAATGGTTTGGGTTGGAAGGGGTATTTAAAGGTCATTTAGTCCGTCCCCCTGCCATGGGCAAGGACAATTTCCACTATCCCAGGCTGCTCCAAACCCTTGAACACTTCCAGGGCTGGGTCAGCCACAGCTTTCCTGGGCAACCTGTGCCAGGGCCTCCCTGCCCTCACTTTAAATAACTTTTTCCTTTGAAGCTGTGAGCAAAGAGGTGCTCAGACCTGGAACATCCTTCACTCTGAAGGTCACTCTGCCTGCAAGTTTTTGTTGTTAGTGCTGGCGTATTTGCTGTGACGCCAGAGGGTCTTGAGTGACGTCCTAGGGAGAAAGAAAAGTGTCCTCTGTCCCTTGTCTGGATTCACCAGGGAACAGGAGACCCTGGTCCTTTAATACACGTGACCGAGGAGTGAAATGAGAGATGCAACAGAAACTACTGGGGCGGAAAACTCCAAATGGCGTGGAAGTAATGTGTAAAGTGTCCTGGAGATAACAGTCATTTCCGCCAGGCAAAACTTGGGCTCTTTCTGGAAGGGTACTGCAGCAAAACAGGCAGCCTGAAAATTAGAAATAGTTGTGCTGTTCTGGCCAGTGCAGTGCTGGGCAGGACGAGGGGAACGGGGAAAACAGCAGGTTTTGACCAGAAAGGGGAACCTGTTTGGGACAGCAAGTAATTTGGTGCCTCCATGGAGGAGCTGTCGTGATGAGAAATTAGGAAATTATCTTGAGGGAGAGGAATGGAAAGTGTACAGCAACATTCTCTGAGTGAGAACACAGGCAAAAAAGAAGGGCAAAGTAACTTGGACAAACCAGTAATCATTCATCATGGAAAGAATGGGGAAAAGGAGAAGCATCCCCATTCCTTGAGCTCCTTCATGTGGGTGCTGAGGGCACCTACCTGCTGATTTCAGAGCTCTGGTGGGTCTGTCCCAGTGTCGTCCTTGAGGTCAGGCCAGTGTCTGAGCTTAGCATGGCTGGTGCCAAGGGATCCTGCTGGCAGTGGGCTGCTCAGACCAGGCACGTTCCCCTGGAGCAGAAACAATGGCCTGTGGTCCCACAGCACTTCCTGCTGCAGCAGCAGCTCAGGCCTGGGCTGGAGGGAAGGTCTCTTTTCCAGGGGACATTCCAGCCCAGCCCTTTCAGTGTAATTACACTTACACATCTGGGCAGCAGATGGCTTCAAGGTCTCTTCCCTGTCCCCGCCATCTCTGTGGTGGTGAGGAGGGAGTGAATGTGACCTGCTGGTTTATCTCCATTTCTGTTTTATTTTATCTCCCTTTCCTCTGGTTACCACCTTCTCCCAGAAACCTGGCATGTACCTTATTAACCCATGCCAGCCAGCAAAAGCTGCATCCTCTCCCCTCACATCCCTGTTTTGTTTACCTCCCTCTCCACACCTCACCTGCATCAGCAGGACCGTGCCTGGGTGTGGGAATGGTTTTTATCTCTTTCAGGTGCTGAGTGGCAACAAGAAGCCAAAAAAGCCATCACTGAAAAGACATTTAAGGTTTTTTTTAACTCACAAAATCACGCAGTTTGTTGGTTTTTCAGTCACAGCAGCTAAATGAAGGGATGATTAAGGTTGTGCTGTGAGGGACGCTGGAATTTTCGGGTCCAGGCCCTTTTCCACCTGCAGTAACCAAGAGCAGCAGCAGATCCGTGAGGTGGGCACACATTAGCATCCTCATTCCGTGCAGCATGGGAATGTGAAGCTGCAGCTGGCACGAGAGGCGCTTTTTTCCATAAAAACACCATTTTTAATTAAGATGGAAATATTTAGGGAAAATGTTGCCATTTTGACAGCAAAGCTGGGGAGAAATAGCATTTCAAAAGAACCATAAAAATCGCTCTTGCAATAGATTCATTCCAATTTCTTCTTGAGAATTGCATTTTGTGTTTTATTAGTTTGTAATGTGTCAGTGACAGTCATGTATAATAAGCTTTCTACTGCTGGTCAAACTTTGTGGTAGAATAATAGACTAAATCAGCCTCTCTATAAGATTTTTTTAAATATTTATGCGTGAGCTGAACTGTTTGTATCTGTTTCAAACTATTTTCATTACAAATGGAGGGAATTCGATCTAAGTAGAACTTTCAATCAAAATTAGGGGCCATTACTTAATTTCAACCATTAATTGCTGTGGGAACTTAAAATGTGGGTGATTTATTTTGTTAGTGCAAATAATGGAGAGAGCAGGGAAAGCGAATAGAGGGTTCAAGGCAATTTTGGTTCAAGGAGGAAAAATATGGGGAGCCTTTAGCTTTGGAGATTTGCTTTATGGGAGGTTTGTGAAACATATTTATTTGTTTTTCTGAGACAGGGTGCCAACCCAGTGTGGGTGAAAAAGGAGAGGTGGTCACGGCCGTCACTTTGTGTAGGGTGATGGTGGCTCACCCCTCTTTTTCCAGGAGACTGAGCTCATTCTGTGTGGTCAAGGGGTGCCAGGGAGGTGCATTTGGCCACAGCTCCGAGCTGTGGAAGATGATCTTTCCCTAATTAGTAAATCTTTATTTAGAGGTAAGTTGAGAGCGTGGTTTTACGAGCCGTGGAAAAAGAGGGATCTACCTGTTCTCCATCCCATAACCTGAGCTGGATGAAAACCCTGAAAGGGGAACAATTTTTACTGCCTAGGTGGTTCAGATGGCCCCGAATCTCCCTGGGTCAGGAGCTGCTGCGCCAGTGCTTGGAAAAACACTTTATTAAACAGGCTGGAAATGCGTGGCCAGATGTGTGCTTGCAGATTCCTCAGCCCCCCAGGAGATGCTCCAGGGTGTGCTGCCCGTGCCCTGCCTTTGAGGGGGCTGAGAGGGAAACAGCAGGACAGGTGGATGGTTTGTTTTTCCTGTTTGTAGCTCATGCCTGTGGGGAAAGAAATTTTGCAGGGAGGCTGTGCCTGCTGGCGTGACCCCCACGAGGGTGGTGGCACTGCAAGTCACCCAGTCCTTGCAGCCAGCAGGGAAATGGGTGCTGGGGGGAAAGGCCAGGAGTTGTGCAGGTGGGGACATCCCTGCCCCGTGGGACACAGTGATGGCATTGCCTCTGAGCACACCTTAGGTCCTGCTGGGGGCTGAGGAGAAGGCTGGAAGCCTGGATCCTCCTCCAGTGGCAGGGATCACCACCAGCCTGGTGTCCCACCGTGTCACAGGGCTTCAGTGCAAGGCTTTCCCTTGGTCACCTCCTTTCTGAGGGCCTGGGACTCAAAGAGCCTGTGTGAAGGGCAGCTTTTTCAGCAAGCTCACACCTCCAGAGCGTGTGCTCCGTCACCTGTCCCCCATCACCACCTCCACGTGCCACCATCACCTCCATGTGCCCGGACAGTGCCAGGAGGAGGTCAGCTCTCCTCTGGCAGGCAGCAAACCCATTTCTCACCTGGCTGTGAGACACAGAGAGCGCTTCACCACCTGCTTTTCCTACGGTGGCACCTCTGAAATGGAGCGTGGGTGTCTGCGCTGTGCTGGCTGTGGGGTGGAGGCGGTGTTTGGTGGCCCAGATGTGTGCAGCTGGGTCCAAGGAGCCCAATCCCCACCTGTCCGGTGTTTTGGGCTTGGGAGAGGCAAGCAGAGGATGGAGAAAGAGCTCCATGAATGGTGAGGAGAGGAGAAGACAACCTCCAGGAGATCTTTGGGAAAGGGAGGAAGCAGGGACAGGAGAGCAGAGCCTCACCTCCCTTCTGCACGTTCGAGCTTGAGGGCTGCGGCAGCCAGGCTTTATTTTTGGGGGGGTGGGGTGGGAATCTGCTTAAAAAGCCTCACCGGAGCGTGATGGAATCGGAATGTGAAGGGTAATTGAGCTGAAAGCCATTCTCCTCCCGCAGCCCGAGCCCTCAGATGCCAGCCTGGAATCCTGCTGGAAGGGAGGGAGCTGGGGCTGCATCCCCTGGGCTGGGTCCCCTCCCTGGGCAGGAGGTGGGTGCCAAACACCCAGCTAAACCTGCAGAGGAGAAGCCACGCTAGGGAGAGACGCAGAGGAAGGTTTTTCTCTTTTTACAGAAAGGAAAAGAGACTCCCCAGCTGCAAATCTCCTTGCAGGCACAGATCTGCTCTCCAATCAGTCTCTGCAGCCCAGGTGCCATCGCTCTGTGTCATTCTGTGGTCACAGCCTTTGGCTGTCCCTTTCCCCAAGCAGCCCTGGGCTTTCTCCCTGCTGTGCCCATTGAGAAAATGCCACCCCCCCACACGGAGATGCTCCAGAGCACTCGCTGGCACGGCTGAGAATTTGGAGTAATCAGAAGGAGGAGACTGATAAAGATCTTAACGAGAAGGGGAGCGTGGCTAGTCGGAGTGGATGTAGCCATTAAAACTAAAACCACACAAAAGTGAGGTTTTAGTCACTGTCCCTTGTCTCTCTGGTCCTGCAGAGTTTGTGGAAGGGGACAGGGGGCTTGGAGAGCAGCCCCAAGGAGGGGATTAGAGAAGAACCCCCCCAGTCTGGAGCCCAGCAGAGCAATGGTGTGAGATGCCCAGCTGTGTACCCTGTCCTCTGTTATTGATTGCTGAACAGGCACAGCTAAGTGCCTCTCATTAATATTTGTTTTGGTCTTTTCCCTGAATTCTGATGAGTGGAGGAGATGCTGCTTATCTCCCTCCTGCAGGTTTTCTTTCTAGAGGATTCCTCTGGCTGGTGACAGACCTGGGCTCTGTAGCCCTCAGGATGAGGGATGAGTTAGTGGCTGACACGAAATCTTGGGAACTCTGCAGGAAGAAAGCAAGGAGGCAAAATTAACACAAAATTAAGAGGTAAAAACGCTCTGCTCCCGTCGTCCAGATGAAATATGGGATTTCAGGCTCAGCTGGAATGTCTTACAAGGGACTCTGCACAAGTAGGTTGTGCTGGCTGAACTTTGAAGTGGATGAGCAAGGAGGAATGTCAGGAGGTGGAGCAGGCAGCCAGGGACTGCTGCTCTGTCCTCAGTGCTCTTGTAGCTGGTTTTGAGGTTTCAGACTGAGAGCAGAGGCTGTGGCAGTGGTTATGTTCAGAGTTTGGGTTGGAAGGGACCTTAAAACTCATCTTGTCCCACCCTCCTACCATGGGCAGGGACACCTTCCACTATCCCAGATTTCTCCAAGCCCCATCCAACCTGGCCTGGGACACTTCCAGGGATCCAGGGGTAGCCACATCTTCTCTGGGCAGGCTGTTCTGCTGCCTCTGCCTTTTGAGGTGGTCTGTGTTCCTATTCTCTTCTCTCTCCCTAACCATGCTGTAGGTGGATGACTCTCCCTTCACTTTCTGTCCCCTTTTCCCAGGCAGCACACAATGGCCACATGGGCCTGAATTGTTGGGTTAGGACCAGCTTCTCTCATCGACTCAGACATGAAAAGGATTCCTGAAACTTCCTTAAATAGGGCAGAGCACTTTTTCCTTCTGCCTTGTCTAACAGTGCCTTGTTTGTTAGGCTTGACTTCACTGCAACTGGCCCACCCAAAGCCATTGAAATGATTCTGAGCAGCAGTTCCTGCCTGCTCACCTTGTGCTCCCAGGCACTTCAGGTGCAGCTCCCGAAATGAAAGATTTCTGGTGTGCCCAAAGGCAGTGAAGAGAGCTGCTTTAATGTGGTTGCTTCTCCAGCTTTTCAACGGAGAGCTGGGTTCAGGTTCTGCTCTGAAGTGATATTAGAGTCCATGGAGCATGAGAAACTGCATTTGTTTGTGGGTTACAAATGAAGACCTGTCAAAAACCTTTTTAGGCAGCGACAGAAGTTTCCTTTTTTCATGATACATTTAACTTTTGAAGGCTTTGCCTCCCAAGCTCTTCTCTCTCTCCATTTCTATGAAATTGGAAAAAGATGGTTGGCAAAAGTTGCTATTGTCTATTTTGCTCTCCTCATCTGTTTGGTGGAGTGCTGGATCCTCTGGGGTGCTTCTGCTTCTGGAAAATGGTGTGGCCAGGAATGAAGGGGGTGGCAACACCGGGGGAACAGGACATGAAACTTGAACCAGGTGCTTCACCAGCTTCTTGTGGGCAAAGGCTCATTCCCATCAATCTGGTGTCAGATGTTCTGCAAAGGATAGATGCGTTTATAGGATTTCTGTCCTTTTGTTGTAAGGAGCAGCACGCCATTCCTGGACACAGGAGTTTGCTAGAAGAGTGTCACATCAGCTCTTCATCAGCGTGCTTGGTGTTGCAGCCCCGTTCCGAGGTGCAGGTGGAGTGTGAAACACGGCGTTGCTCCTTGCTGTCTCCTAACTCAGCCTTTTATTCAGTGCAGGCTCCTTTCAGGTGCCATCCCTCATTTTGTGTGCTCCCAGATGGATCCATGGCTTCCACCTGAGCATCTGAAACATCTGCCTGGCGGTGGGTTTAGAAATAAGATATGGCCAGACACGTACAGAACAAAAAAGGGTTGTTGTTCCTATAAGCTCAGGAATGTGAGCTCTCCCCTGGGCATCCAGGAGGATGGGGGATGCCAGGAGATGGGCTGGTGGGTGTCAGCCTTGATGCAGAGAGCTGTCCTCTGGTTCAGACCCTTCTGCACCAGCGTTGTGGGGAGGATTCACAAGGATTTTCCTGCCATTTGTGGGCACAGGTGGTGTCGTGGCCTTAGTGGGGCTGGTTGGTGTCAGAAACCCAAAGGACTGCCAGGCACCTTGGCAGGGGCTGAGGAGGAGGAGGAGCAGGAAGGAGAGGAGCAAACAGAAGGAGCTGCGTGGCTCTTGTGAAAATAAATCTGCTCAAGAGGACCAAAGGACCTCCCTCACAGCGGTGGAGGAGAAGCATGCTCCCGAGTGTCTGGGGGGATTTTAGCAATCCAGTGTGAGTCCTTGGAGAGGAAGTGGTAGTGCTGACACATGGTGGCTGCCTGGAGCTCCCAGACACTCTGAGACAAGGAGGTTTTAATTAACTCATTCTTCTCACATCTAAAGTTCATTTGTTTCAGTTTATTCAGACATCTGCTTTTCCCTCTCCTTTTTCCTTGGGCAGGGGTGGGCATCTCTCAGCTCTGGAGTTGGGGGAGCTGCTCCTGCTGCCCACCCACCACGTGCCACCGGGGCAGGGAGGGTTTAGCATGCCAGGGCTGCATTTCTGCTCAGCTGCAGCTTGTGGAGGTGCAGGAAGGATGGCCTGGTGTGCTTTGTTCTGGGCACTGGAGAGGCAGAACCCACTCCTGGTTTCCATCCTCCAGAGGCCGAGTGCAGCTGCTCATGCCCAACTCCATGGAGCTGTCCCTGCTTCAAAAACTGCCCCTCTCCCTGTTTTTTTCCCCAAGTTCCTCTGATCCTGACTGCTGAATTACTAGCAGAGTAGACCTTGCTTGTTTCCAGCTCGGCACGTTCCTGCTGTGTGTCCCTTTCAGTGCTGTGCTCCCACAAAAAGGTGGGGCTGCTTGAGACCCTCTGGGGTCCTGTAGACCACAGACCTGCCCCACTGCCTCAGAGCCCGTTCCTTGTAGGCCAGATCATATTCTCTGCCCTAATGGTGAGTGGAATACACCAAATATTTCCCCTCCACTATTCCTTGCCGTGTTTTCCCAGCAGGGATTTCTCTCACCAAGCTTGTTGTGGGCCATACATTTTGAGTTGGCACACTGAAAGTGCTTTCGTTTAATACTTCTTTTATCAAGGTTGATTTTCTATTGCTTTTTCCCTTTGGGTGTGCTTGGGGGAATTTATTCTTTTTAACAGGTTTATTCCAGTGTCAGGTATCGGTTCTAAAAGGCTGGGGGCTGGGGTGGGCTTTGATTTGTTGCGTGGAAAATGCATTTGGCTTCCTTGAACCGGGAGGGAGGAAGGGATGGAGCGATGGAAAAGAGGAGGAAACTGAAACTTCTGCCAGTTTAGCAACAACTTTCTCATCCCATGTGTCTGTGTCACACATGCCCCCCACTGTCACCAAAGGCTGGGTCCTGCAGGAACCTGATGCAGAGAAGGTGCCAGACTTTCTCCTTGTGTATTTTAAGTGGCACATCCCTAACCCTTGCAGGCAGCCCGTGCTGGCACGGTTTTCCACCTGCACAGGAGGTCTGCTGGCTGATGGTGCTATTCCTGGTGGAGCTGTGCTGGTGTTCTCAGCTGTAGCAGTACCTGTAGGAATGAGCACTTCTCCTTGTTGTGGAGACAGTGATTTTATTCACGGAAAACGCGTGAGCTGGTTGAGGTCCCCCCTGTGAGAACCAGGGGAATGGGCACACGGAGACGGGATGATTTTATTATTTTATTGTATTCCTATCCAGTGCTAGTTTCCCTTTATTTTTCCATTATGTTCTCACACAAGTCTCGAGTTTCTCATAAGCAGGACCAGAAGCGGGGTTTTGGGTTGGCGGTTTGGTTAAATCTCTAGGAGGGATTAAATTGAGCAATACCCCCATACATCTCCCTTGCAGCTGAGGGCAAATTTAACCACTGATTCCAAAGCTCCCGAAAATGGCTTTGTCTGAAAATGAATTCTGGCCTCTCAAAGTTCAAACATTTATCCTGAGCCAGAAATATACACAGATTTGCTCTCTAATTTAATAAAGCCATCCAAATAATATGATTTCTCCCATAACCATCGTTTATGTTTCACAGCAAAATGATAATGAGAAAGTCATTAGAAGTAATAAACAAAACAAAACCCACACAGCAAATCCTTCACTGAGCCTGATGGATGGGAAGAAGAGCAGCATTTGAGTCTTAGGCCACGGAATGTTTGCTGGGTGCAGCTGTTTTGAAGGAGATGCGCTCCCCAAACGTTATTTTTTTGCGCGTTGCGCTTTAATGGGGTTTTGCTGGCGGAGCAGGTCTTGCTGCTCTCTCCCCTTGGGGTTGGATGCAGTGGGCGATTGACAGGCACCTTTCTTTTCCCCCTCTAAAAAAAAAATCCTCCTCCTTATCACAGCTTTGACAAGGTGCTTCTGTCTAAATTTCCTGGCTGAGTCTTGAACCGGCTCCACGGAGTGTGTTGAGAGCAAGAACTGCACCCAGACATCAAAAGTGCACTTTTTTAGCTTTTATTTATAGCTGGCTGTGCACTTTGGGCTGCAGCCTTAGCACTCACTTCTAGGTTATCCTCAGCCAGGTGAATTTTTCTTTGGCTTCAGTGTTTTGCTCCAGTGGGCGTCTAGATTGGATATTAGGGAAAAAAATTCTTCACTGAAAAGGTTGTCAGGTTCTGGAGCAGGCTGCCCAGGGCAGTGCTGGAGTCTCCACGCCAGGATGTGGCCTCTGGGAACATGGGTGAGTGGTGGGCTTGGCAGTGCCCAAAATATCCCACATTTGCTGCTGCTGGACATTTATTCACTGCCTCAGATCCAGGCATTGGGGGAGGGATAGGATTTTGGTAACAGCTCTTACCTGGTGGTTTGTTGGGGCTGTTGGGCTTCCTCACAGGTCTCATTAATCGGCTTTTCAATTAGAGGACTCCTTTTGTTGGTTCCTGTGCTGTCAGAATCACAGCAAAGCTGTGTGCCCCCAACGCACACCGTCCCATCACAGACAGGGCTGGGATGCTGGAGGAGGAAGTGACATTTGGGCAAAGAGGAAGGAGTTTTCCCCTCATTTCTCAACTCTTCCTGTCCTCTGCCCCTTATCCCTGGGCTTCCTCATCCTTCCAGATCCCAAAGGAGCTCCAAGAGCTGGCTCTACCACTGCTGGTGCCATGCATCCATAGCTTTTCACCTTCCTTCCCTGGACCGAGCCAAGTGCTAGCAAATAATTCCTCCAGTTAAACAACAAAGCTTTTCATTCTTCTTACGCTTCATAGAAAATAAAAATATCAATAGAAGAAATTCCTCTGGAGGAAGGTTTTGGGGAGCATGTCTAGTGCCTTGGTCTTTTCCTGCTGTAGAATCCACCTGATGACCTAAAGGGTGCAAACCGAGGCTTGTAACACCTTTTTACCTTCCTTTGAGAAACAAATGTACATTTAAGCTGTCCTTGGGCAAATTCTTGCCTGCTGACATTTGAAAAATTGCTCTTTAAGGTTCCTCCTCACTCCCTCCTTGCTTGTGCTGCTCTCTCCTCCTGAAAGAAAATCCTATTTATGATTTCGCCTTTGAAAAAACAAACAAAAAAAGCTAAACTAACTAAATAACTGTACAGGCAGGAGCTGCATGGGGGTCAGAGAGGAGAGAGCTCTTCTGTTTTTGACTCCTTTTTCCCCACCCAGATATGCTGTGAGCAATTGGTTCTCCCCTGGGAAAATGAGACTCCCTGGCCTCCTGGCTGCTCTCATCCAGGAGGAACTTTTGTATTTAAACATCCTTAGCACTAAGCTGAACATGAATTTCCCCCAAGCCACCCAAAGCAGCTTCCAAGCTGCGTTTTCATCAGCCTGCTCTTGGCACAGAGAGCTGCTGGGCGCGTGAAACCTGCGGAAAGCCGGAATGCCCAGAGGCATCCTTGTTTAAAATGAGCTCCCTGTTCGTGTCCAGAGGGCAAATCTTCATCTGGAGGTGCCTGAATTTGTGTTTTCCGAGAGGCTGAGCCTAAGGACGGTTTGGCAGGTGCACGCTTGATGTAGCAGGGAGAAGCAAAGTGATGTTGTTGTCCTGTGTTGTTGTCTTGGCTGCTCGGATGCTCGGCTGTCCCTGAGGAGCAGGAAGGCTGCTGTGGGTAACCAGCTCTCCTGGGGCTGAGAACTGAAGTCACTGTCGCTTGGGAGTGCTGGAGGACATCCTGCTGGCTTCCTGTGGCTTTATGGAGAGGAGTGGAACAGACACACTCATGGTTTTGGGGAGATGCTAATGGTTCTGTGGGACAGATCCCGCGTGTGGCCGCAGCGTGGAGGAGCTGAGCAAAGCGTGGAAGTTGGGATTTTAAAAGTGCTGGTGGAACACCGCTGCAGGGAACTGACAGATGTGGTTTGTTAATGATTGCAGAGGTGCTTTGGGCAGGAAGAATTGCAGCCCCACGGTTTTTTTCCCGCAGCTCCTTTTTGCTGCCTTTCTGAAGGAAATGCTGGTGCAGAGGCCAAAATGCCGGAGCCAGCGTTCCCTAAAATCCCTCTTGGGATGTTACCTGGGAAATAGAGAGCTCCCTTTTGCATGAGGAGGGCTTCAGGAAGGTGGGGGATGATGGCACAGCCGTGTTTTGCTGCCAGACTTCGCCACTCCTGCCGGAGCATCCCCAGGCTGAAGGCACACCCTGGGAATGGTCCCGGCATCCTTCCGAAGGCAATTCTCATTCAGCCAGCAGTCGCTGGGAAATAGTCACTCATCAGGCACTTATGGATCTCTCAAGCCCCTTTTCTCTCCCTAATAATCCCCCCTCTTGGGAGGTATTGATTCTCCTCTGCTGGCTGCCTCTTGGTATTCCACAGCCCGTGGTAGCCCGTGGAAATTGCTGCGCTGTCATTTTCACGCAGCAATTACCTGCTCCCCATTCCTTTCATCCCCAGTCCTTTCCTGGAGCTCTGAACTCTGTATTGACAAACCACCCTGGAAGAAAGACGGGGTCAGGGTTTGGGAGGAAGGCTCACACAACAAAAACTTTGGGGAGAGTTTCCCTGCGGTGTGATTGTCTCAAAGGTGCTCAGCTGGTTTTTGGGGGTGGATTTTGGACATCTGACACAAGAGGGATGCCGTGGCTTCCCAGCCTGCAAATGTGACTTCACGGCTTTTTCTTATGCCAAAAACATAGGAAATTCTTCACCTGGCTTCTGGGCAAAGGATCAGCCTGGAGAGACGAGGGCAGCTGTTCTCCAGGTCATCCTCAATCCCCTGCTGGGGAATGGGCTCCTTCCAGTACCTAGAAGGGCTTTCGGCAGGGGCAAGGGGGAATGGCTTCATGCTGCCATAGCACAGGACTAGATGGGATGGGATGTTGGGAATAAATCCTTCCCTGGGAGGGTGGGCAGGCCCTGGCACAGGGTGCCCAGAGCAGCTGTGGCTGCCCCTGGATCCCTGGAAGTGTCCAAGGCCAGGTTGGGCAGGGCTTGGAAAGACCTGGGGTAGTGGAAGTGTCGCTGCCCATGGCAGGGGCTTGGAATGAGATGGACTTTAAGGTCCTTTCCAACCCAAACCATCCTAGGACTCCTCTCACTCTCCAGAAGGTCATCCTTTGATTTGGGGTTACCCATCTGAGGAGGGGCAGATTTGGGAATTTGTTTTAATACCATTTTAGGCGATTTTTCTTTTATTTTTTTTTCTTTCTGGGCAAACAGAAGTCGAAGGACAAGTGGGGTTTTCCTCCAGCCCTGTCTGCTGTGGCACAGGAGCTGCAGCCCCCCAGGAGCGGCTCAGAACCTGGCACAGAGTCGCACCTCCAAACTCGAAGGCATTTTGTTATTAAACCAGCATGCCTGGGCAGTGAGGGCTCTCACTTGAACAGAATCCCCATTCTAGCAGAGAATAAATTAAAAAGCCAACTGGCCACGGCTGCCTGAGGAGCGCCGGGACCAGAGATAGGGCCAGAAGTCAGATAACAAACAGTGTCCAAAATTGCAGCGCCTGGTGCATGGCGTGAAATTAAAACCTTTTCTGCCTCCTCCCGCACGCTGTAACAAAACAGCTCCTGACACAGTCTGCCGGCACCAGGAGTGAAGAGGAGAATAATTAAATACGTGGGAGTTTTTGCATCTGAGGGAAGGGAAGGGGTGAGGCTTTTGTGCCAAGGACCTCAGTGGTTTGGTCCTGCAGCTGGACTGAAGTTGGACGGGTCTGTGGGCTGCCTTGCTACCCAGATGGGCAGGAATCTGCCCTTTTTTCCCCCTGGTTTGTTGGCTTTTCCTCTGAGTTTTGTCCCTCTACTTTCCCTGTGAGGCTCAGCAGCAGCCCTGGGATGTGCCTGTGTCCTCTCCCCAGACCTTGCTGGCTTTGCATCCCTCGGGAAGGACATCTCTCCGGAGTTACCAGCCGGGAGTGATGAACAGGGCAGCACTTTTTAATCAAAGTTACATTAGGTGAAGCTGATATTATTCACTCTGCTTTATTGCAGCTATTTTTACACGGGGGTTAGAAGTTAATACTACCCAGCAAGCCTGGTTTTGCTGGGTTCTGGCAAGCCCCAAAATCCATCAGCACATCCAGACAGGGAAGGAAAGAGCTCAAGGAAAAAATAAACTCGTTAGCTGAACTGGGAGGGGGGGGAAAGAAACCTAAAAAAACAACACAAAAACAGTTAAAAAAACAAACCTTTTATAAAAACCAGACCCTTGATAATTGAGGGTCTGGTCTGGAAGGGCAAAATCCAGCCAGGACCATCAGCTGCAATCAGCAGAAGGATGAGCTGCTCCAATCAGCACGGGAAGGGGAGCGGGAGCCGTGGCAGGAGGGCTGGGATGCAAGGGTTAGTTTTTCCTTGCCCTGGCAAATGATCCTGACTCTCTCCTGCTCCTCAGCCAGAGGTGATAAGGCTTGGTCTGAGCCTGATGGGGGGATGTCAGCACTCAGGAAGGGGCTGGGACTGAAGACAGTGCCTCAAAGGGAATGGTTTCAGCAAGGAAGGTTTTGCCAGGGTTATGTGGGTTTGGGTCTGTCTGGATTTGGGGTTTTTCCCCCCACTCAGGTAATGCCATGTTAAATTGGACCTGGCAAGGATGCTGGCAGAGCTGGGATCTCCTCTGCTGCTTGCAAGAAGATGTGGTGAACGGAGAGAGCAGAGGAGGGACTCATCCCTCTGTTTCTAGACAGGGCAAAAGTGCAGGGTTTTTCTTTCTCCTTTGTTTTCTCTCTCCCCCTGCTTTCCCACCTGGCTCCTGCCCTTCAATACAGATGTCCCATGCTGGAATGTGCTTTCTAAGCTTTTTCCTGCTGTGCTATCCCTGCAGGAGATGTTGTGGTGAGCTTTTAGGACCCCATCCATTCTTGTTACGTTCCCAGGGGCCCTCTGAGACTGGGGCCCCTTCAAAACAAACCCCAACACACCATCCCAGCCCATTTATGATAAAACACCAGGTCTTTTTAAAAACCCCTTCAGGTATTTTTAAAATCTGCTGGACACAACCAGTGTCACCAGCAGATTGCTTTGACCCCTCTTGTGATGTGACTTCCCAGTGGGCTTGGCCATCTCTTGGGGCTGGGTTGTAAAGGCTGGTTCCTTGGGCAACACGAGGGGAAATTGGAGGGAAAAGTTGTTTGCCTCAACACAGAGGTTATGAGACTTCAGGCAGACAAATGCAATTGCAGAAAACAAAAGGGGTTCTGGAAGTTTTTGCTGCCATCCTTCCCCAAATCATGGTTAGGCGAGAGCTTGAAGCAGAGCTCAGGTTTTCAGAGGGGGTTATCAAGTTCTCTGGGCTCTTAATGTTGAGGAGTGGCTCCACACTGACAGAGAGTAGGTTTGGATTAGATATGAGGGAAAAAATTTCTTTCCTGTGCCTCTAAATCCCTGAGAAACAGCCTGAGCAGGAAGCCAGGAGACCTCTCAAGCTGCTGAGGCAGTGGGCAGGGCCAGGATCAGCGAGGGCTGGTCCCCTCATGGGTTAAATCACAGCACAAGCCCCCAATTTCTAATGACACTTATCAGAAGCACAGCTTATCCAGTAGACCCACAAAATAAATAAGGTTGGACGTGGCTCAGGCACACTGTCACACTAAAAATAACCTTTTTCCTCTTCTTTCCTAAATGTCTTGTCCCCAAGTGCAACGCAAGACACATGGATACACCAGGAATCTTCAAATGGTTTGGGCTGGAAGGGACCTTAAAGCTCACCTCATTCCAACCCCCTGCCATGGACAGGGACACCTTCCACTATCCCAGATTGCTCCGAGCCCTGTCCAGCCTGGCCTTGGACACTTCCAGGGATCCAGGAGCAGCCACAGCTCCTCTGGGCACCCTGTGCCAGGGCCTGCCCATCCTCTGAGTAAAAAATCTCTTTCTCACATCTAATCTAAATCTCTCCTCTTTCAGTTTAAAGATGAGCATTATGCTCTTTGATTTTTTTTTCCCCATTTGGGAAAAAGCCCTCCTCTGGATTGCTGGCCTTTACATTATGTGCCTAAATTTCACGGCCTAGCTCCTGCCTGGGTTTTCCTGCAGTTCGAGGCCGAGTCAGCCCCCATATATTGTATTTTAAAAGGCTGTTCCCTGCACATTCTGCTGTCCCAGGCTGGCAGCTGCTCTCTCTGCCCAGGGGCAGTGGGAGACAGGGAATTTGGGGTGTTTCCTCCGGTGGGAGAGCGATGCCTGTGCTGTGGCTCCGGCAGGAACGCTGCTTGACGAGGTTTGCTGTCTCAGCCCGACCAGGAGACCCCAGCTGAACCCGTATCGATCCTTCCTCCGCTAATGAAGCCATCCACGGGAAGACAGGGAAATGTTTTTTGAATCAGCACAGCGGCATGGATTTTGTACTGAGGGTGGGACCTGCTCTCAGGCTTTTCCAGGAGTTTCCTCTTGAGGGATCTTTGGGACTTAAAATTCCCAGGTTCCAAAGGGAGCTGTGGGGTTTTTCCCTTAGTTTTCTGAGGGCAGCGTTGCCCCCTCCTCCCATGGTCAGAGGTGGGCTGCTCTGCTCTGGGAAAGGTGCTTTTAGCTTCTCTACCAGAACAGCAGATAAATAAGCGGTAAAATAAATATATAAGGTAGAAAAGCGTGCAGGTTTCTTTTTGCCTGGCTAAATTGGGAGTGCAAGAGATGGAGGAAGGAAAGGTGATCCTCTTTCCAGGATTACATGTGCTAGATCAGAGGCTTTTGATCAGATCTTTTGAAGACTCGAAAGAAGGGGATAGTGAGAAGTGCTGGGATAAGAGGAGAAAGCAAGAAGGCAGTGAAGAGCCCCAGTTCTTCTTGGCCACCTTGGTGGCCCTCCAGGGTGACTCAGGACAGCTTGAGAGGCGGGGAGGAGGCATTAGAGAGTGCCATGTGGCTAAATAAGCACCCATGGATTTCATGTATATATTTGCAGTACGTGGTATAAATGAAGACAATACCTAATGATTCGTGGCTATTATTTGAAGTGCCCCACTGTTACAGATTTATTTGTCATTTCTCATAGTAACACCGATGATAATGAATTCATTTGTATTAATGGGGGTGTCGTGGACTTCCGTTGATATCCCACATTAATTAATGTACCATTAAAAGAAAGTGGCACCCAATTAATATCAAGTGGGAGCAGTGCTGCCGGTGTCCTGTCATTAGGGTTTCATTTGTAATGCATTGTGTGAACGCTCTGCCTTAATGGAAGTCATTTGCCACCCAGAGCATCACCCAGTGGGCTGCCATGGGGTGCCAGAAAGCAAAAGTTAGTGGCAACTGCAAAAAATGAAAAATAAAAAAATAATTTTAAAAAAGGGAAATTAAAAAAAAACAGAATTTGTCCAGTTTATGGCAGAGCCCTCAAGTAGGAATTGGAAAACGGGTTTCTTGTCTCACCCCACCCTGAATGCTGGCTGGTAGAGGTAAATCACTCTGGTGGTTTGACTTTGCTAGTGAATTTTGATGTTGACAGGAGGGACAGTGGAAAATCCCCCTGGATTCTGTAATCGCCCTGCTTTTGCTTCCCTAAACTAAAGCAGCCACTGCAGGAGTGCAGACCTTGACTGTGGCCACCTGGATCCACCTGATCCATGCCCACCATCTCCAGGAAGATGAGAGCCAAAGGGATGCCGGGCCATCTGCCGTGGATGCCCTTGCAGAGAGGGAGGTTGCTCCAAACGCCCTTTTCCAGCAGGAAAATCACACCAGCAGGAGAGATGCGGGGCTGCTGAAGCCGGGGGCTCTCTGACTGACAGGTTTTCACATTCTTGGCGCTTGTGTCTGACTTTCAAATGTCTTGTTAGACCATCTTGGCTTCCCATCTGCTGTCTCCAAAACTGGGACTGACCTACCAGCAGCCGAGGAGGGAAGCACAGACTGCCTCCCAGCCCTTGCCCTGGCCCTGCCCTCTCCTTCAAGGCTGGAGATGCAGGATGGGAGAGAAATGTGGCTTTTGTGATGAAATTTGGTGGTAGATGCCGAGTTAGTGAAGTGGTGATTGCGTCACCACCCATTTCTTCTGCCCCCTCCCAGAGCAGTGGGAAGCTGCTGGCTTTTACCACTTGGAACTGGGTGATCTTTACGGTCTTTCCCTACCTGACCCCCCAACCATTTTAGGATTCCATGATGCCATCCACCCCTCCTGAGCTTTATCCTCAAGACCTGTGCAGCAGGAGTGACTGGAGCCACCAGGAGCTCTTGGGCTTGCTGTGCCATGGATCAGCCACCGTGTTGGCAAGGGCAGAGTTATATTTGGTGGGCAGCAGTGGGGGGTCTCTGGGCTGGAAAAAGCAAGCAGGTTTATGCCACGGGATACCAGAGCATCTTCTGCTCCCTGTGGCTGTTTGTCCTCTGCCTGCTGAGTGCCATTGTCCTGCCAGCATCATGGCAAGTCCCCCTGTGGCCTGTGTGGTTGTGATGTCCCTTCCTCCAGCGCCGTACGTTGGGTCGGGCCTCGAGCGAGCGCTCTGGGCCCCGTGCATGGTTTTCCAGCAGCTAATTCCTCTCCAGCTCCTATAAAGCATCCATTCCAGCTGTGTTTATGGTGTTTTCAAAAGCCCCTCAATTGAATTATAGCTCTGCGGTGGCCGTTTGCCAGTGTCACCTGATAATGAGGGAGGTCACTTAATGGAGATGGCAGCAAGAGGTACATACTAATGAGAGCCGATTGAAAAGGTGGGGTGGGTTTCCACCGAGGGGAGAAAAAAGGAAAAAAAAAAGAATTGTAAAAAGGGAAATTATCAGGTTTTGAAATCAAACTTAGAAATTGGAAATTGCCTGGCTCGGACGAGCAGTAATGCAATTAATAAATGTAATTAAAAGCGCAATTAAGAAGACAGGGATTGGAAGTCTGCGCACATCCGCGCGAGCGAGGGACCCAGTCTGGCAGCTCCCAGGATGGAGCATGGGGACAGAAACCAAAACACGGGGCTGGTTCTTTCCTCTCGGCGGGGAGAGGGGTTGGCACTTGCTGTGACTCTGCTCCTGCAGTCATTTCCCGCAGCCAACGAGGCCGGGGAGGGAATAGGTGACTTAAATCTGTCCCAGGCAGCCCGGGATGAGAGAGGCAGGGTCTCAGCTGTATTAGGAGCACACTTGGAATCCGTGCCAGCTCTGTTCCAGCGCACCCCGAGATGCCCTGCCTTCAGCAAGGGGCTCTGAGCCACCCTTGCCGCCTGCAATGATTCGGGATCGGCGGGAGCGCCTTTGCCGGGAGCGCAGGGAATGTCTGAGCCGGCTTTCAGCTGAGCGCAAAGCTCCTTTCATCCGCCCCACCGCGCTGGGCAGAGGCAGGGAAGAGGGAAAAGAGCCGCCAGGAGCGGCAGCGGGGAATTATTTAAGAGTAATAGGTTGACCTGAGCTGTAGCAGGAGCGCGGAGCAGCGAAGCATCTCCTGATGGGAGCGGTCAGCCCCCGCCTGGATGCGGGAAGGGGGGTAGCAGGAATCTTCACCACAGGAATCTGTGCCAGATCAGAGCTGCCTGTTCCTCCAGCCTTCCTGCTCCTCGCCCTGTGCCCCCCGGCCCGCTTGCGCCGCCTCATCTCACCGACCTCCCGACAGCTGCTCGGCCAGATTGCCTGCCGTTTTTCCACATTATTTGCACGGCTACGGCATGCATCGGCATCCTAATCATCCCCACCAGCCTGTGCCGGGTGACTTTGCCCTGGGAGGTCAGATGGAGGTCCTCTACATGGCCAGCCACCGGAGAGGAGCAGCTGGCGTGGAGGGGTGAGCCCCAAATAAACCAAAATAGACGTTCCTGGTGCCCAGCCTTCTCGTCAGAAGGGGGTGGTGGTTTAACCCCAGCCACGCAGCTCTGTGTGCTGGAAAAGTGGATGCATTTGAAGGGAGTATCTGGAAAATGAACTCCCGGGTCTCCTCTGCTTCTTCTCCCACCTTTGCTTCGCTCCCGCTGTGACCCTGCTGTAAAAAGTCAGCTCTCCGTATTCCCCCTCTCAGCCCTTTGCCCACAGGGCTCCTGGTGTCAGCTGGACAAGGCTGATGGATCACGGCACGTCCGGGGTGCTGGTGGCCCGTGAAATGGTTTTGCTGCAGTGGTGGGAAACTCTCAAAGGCACGGTGTGAATCTGCTCCCAGAGCAGGGAGAGCGCTCTGACAGCCAGGGGGACTGAATGCTGCGGGAGCAGGTGCCACGGGCCTCAGGAGAGAGCCTGGAAGCTGGGTTTTCTGCAACCAGCCTTCTTGTTGTTGTTTGTTTGTTGTTAGCCCTGTGTGAAAGGAGAGCATTTTCACTAGAATCATTTGGGTTGGAAAGGACCTCTAAGATCATCAACCTGACCCAGTAACCCAGCACTGCCAGGTTACACAGCCATGTGCCACAGCCACACATCTTTTAAATCCCTCCAGGGGCAGTGACTCCACCACTTCCTTGGGCAGCTTGTGCCAGTGCTGGACAAACCTCTTGTGTTGGGTTTGCACAGCCTGGGTTGTGATAGAGGGGGTGGGAACAGAGGTGGCTTCTGTGAGAAGCTGCTGGAAGCTCCCACCACGTCCAGCAGAGCCGATCCCTGATGGATCTGAGGATGGACATGCAGCTGGCCATGGCTGGGCCAGTGAGAGGTGTTGGTAACGCCTCTGGGATAACAGGTTTAAGAAGAAAAGCAAAACAAAGTTGGGGATGCAGTGTTAATTCCAGCCAGAGACGAGGAGAAGGTGAGAACATGTGAGGGAAACAACATGGAGACACCAAGGTCAGTGGAGGAGGAGGGGCAGGAGGTGCTCCAGGCACTGGAGCTGAGATTCCTCTGCAGCCATGGTGAGACCATGGTGACAAAGCTGTGCCCCTGCATCCCATGGGGGTCCACAGGGATGAAGAGATCCACCCACAGCCCATGGGGGTCCACAGGGATGAAGAGATCCATGCACAGCCCATGGGGGTTCACAGGGATGAAGAGATCCATGCACAGCCCATGGGGATTCGCAGGGATGAAGAGATCCACCCACAGCCCATGGGGATTCGCAGGGATGAAGAGATCCACCCACAGCCCATGGGGATTCGCAGGGATGAAGAGATCCAAGAAGAGCTGATCAAAAGCCCCACACCCTGTCTCCCTGTGCTGTCAGTGGGAGGAAGGGAGGGGTTGGGGAAAGAAATGGTGTTTTCTAAGGATTTATTTTATTTCTCATTATCCTCCTCTGATTTTGGTAGTAATAAATCCACTTCTAAGTTGAGCCTGTTTGCCCTTGGAGTGTTTTCTCCCAGTCCTTAACTCATGAACCCTTTGTTTAAATTTTTCTCTCCTCTGCCCAGCTTTGGCAGGGAAGGGTGGAGCAGCTTTTGTGGATGCCTGGCGCTTGGCTGGTGTCAAACCACAATACCTTTCCATGAAAAAATGTTTCCTGCTATTCAGGCCCAACTTGAGAGGAACATTTGGTGGCAGACAAGAGGAGGTGGTGCTCTGACATTTTCCAGATGTCCCTCATGCTCAGCTGTGGCCGTGTACCCTGCCTGCTTGGACACATCATGGAACAGTTTGGGTTGGAAGGGACCTAAAAGGCCATCTAGTTCCAACCCCCTGCTATGGATAGGGACACCCTCCACTATCCCAAACTGCTCCATTGTGACTTCAGAGAGGGCATCTCTTCTGGATTGTCATCTGCCTTGTATTGCCACATTGCATTGGAGCAGCATCCACCCAAAATTTTATTACTAATGCATATTATGGCAGGGTTCATAATAAGATATTAAAGACTACCAGTGTGGCCAGAGAGCGAGGTGAAAATAATTTAAAAAGCCCATTTTTGGTAGTCTTTTCTTCAGCCTTAACTGCCCTTTTGCAGAGAATGTTGGACTTTGGTGTCCCAGCTGTCAGGGTTAACAGGGCACATCTGTGTCTGGTAACTCACGCTGAGGTCACACGGGAGGTGACAGCCCAGGGGAGCT
This sequence comes from Parus major, assembly GCF_001522545.3. Lineage (NCBI taxonomy): Eukaryota > Metazoa > Chordata > Aves > Passeriformes > Paridae > Parus > Parus major. The sequence goes on along the minus strand of NC_031775.1, from coordinate 1,165,826 downwards.
GTTTGTTGTGCTGGGCTGAGCTTGGCCCATCCCATGCCAGCTCTGGGATGGACACACAGTTTCCTGGGAGGACATCAGGAGGACAGAGCTGTGGGGCCCAGCAACGGGACAAGAGGCAACAGGCAAAAACTGATGCACAGGACTTCCACCTGAAGATGAGGGAGAGCTGTCCTGGGCAGTCACTGAGCACTGGAACAGGTTTTCCAGGGAGGGTGTGGAGTGTCCCTCTCTGGGGACATCCTAGAACCCCCTGGACACAGTCCTCTGTGCTCTGGGATGTCCCTGCTGGAGCAGGGAGGTGGGACCTGAACACCCACTGTGGTCAGACTCGTTCTGTGATCCTGTGATTATTTGTGACCACTCACCTCTGCACTGCTCAGAGAGAGGCAAGGTCCTGGTCTCTTCTCTGCCTCCCCCTTGTGCAGCAACATCCCTCTATGTCTGAACAGAGATTTTAGGGTTGTTCATTCCTTATTTTAACACAAATCCTGTCCTTGCTGCTGGGGATCCACTGGAACAGAGCAGTCTCCTTATGATCAAAAGCTAGAGGCCCTTGCATTACTGTTCAGTATTTCTTTTTGGAAACTTCTTCCAATTCTATTTTTTTTTTTTAACAGTTTGAACTTTTCTTACTCGTTTATTACAAAATGGCAATCACCACCTACAGTACTTACATTGCTCACAAAAGACATCACTGCTTGGCACCCCAGAGCCCTTTAATTCCTGGAGCTGCTCCGGGGGGAGCTGGGTGCTGGAGCTGCTCCTGCTGAGCTGCCAGATGAAGGATGGGGTGCTGGAGACAGGTTGGGAGCAGGTCCCACTCCCGTTTGCCCTCCTCCTCCCCCCCAACAGGCGGCATCTGTCTGCATGTTTATTTTTAATCTCACATCTGCTGGCGTTGTAACAAAGATTTAATGACATGACACAGTTTTGTCACCAGTTCTTTTTTCTGTGGTGAATGAAGCCTCCATCCCAGGCTGCTGCAGAGAGCAGAAAGCTTTAAAAAATGACAGAATTTGGCGACTCGTGTAGAAAGCTCACCTGTTTGCCACGAGCACCTGTAGGCTGTTGTCTGCCTGGACAAAAAAAAAAAAAAAAGAGATAGATTTTGTTATTTTTGCCTGTTGGTGAGATAAAGCATAACCACAATTTGTTTTTGTTAATGAAGAAAAACCATGAAGGGTATGCAGAAGGGTCCTATAAATGGCCCAAGTGCTGAAAAGGCAGAAACATGGTCCAGCACAGGGCTTTCCAAAGGCATCTCCCTGTCTTGTGTCCTCTGCTCCATCTTTACCATCAAACATAAGCCCCAAGCTCTTCTGTGTATCCAGATGTTTTGCTTCATTGTTTAGATGACGGGCCACAGCTTCTGAGAAATAAAGATGTCAGCTTCCTGCTGAGGAATATCTTGAGCCTGTTTGACCCAGAAATGGCAAGAGGATTTTTAAGACATATTTTTAATGCTTTTTTAAGGCAGAGGGCCTGAAATTCTGCTAAGTCCTGACTGTGCCTGCCTGGGCATGAGCATTGCTGAGACCTTCTTCCCTGGAAAACATGGGATGTCTGCACCCTGCAGCTGATTTTGCTGGTTTGGGGAAACCTTTTAATTTTTTTTATTATTTTTTTTTCTTGAATTCGAGCTGTAGAAAAGAACAAGATGCATTACCCAGGGCGCTCCTTATGGGTTTGCATTCTCTCCCTGTGCGCTGTTGGGAGTAAGAGAATGTGTTTGGTAGTGAAATATTCGCATTGACCTGTGCATTTTGGGCAGTATCAGTGATTTCCCTCTCTGCATCCACGCTGCTCTGCTTTCCTGTGGCACTCCTATTTCCTGGAAGCCCTTCTGCTCCCCTCCTAAATTCACTTGGGCTGTGCTTTGCTGGTGCACCCTCGCTTGTCATCTGGCCCTGGGGTCCCTCACAGCCCCTCAGATGCTTTGGTGTTGATGTCCATGACTGATTTCCAGATCTTTGTCCAGAACTGATCCCCTGTTTGTGTGGCTCTTGCTGTCCTGGCTAATGAGGGGTGAGCACAGCTGTAAAACAAGGATAAGTCCATGGAAGTCACCCAGTGCTGTCTGCAGGGCCTGGAGCTGACAGCACCAAAGCTGGTGACCTCCGTGTCCCCTCCAGGCAGCTTCTCCTTTGGAAGGACGAGGAGATGAAGTCCCTTCAAAGCCTGCTTTGGGGCTATTGTAAGGAGTACAATGCTGGGGAAATCAAGCTCTCCTCTCCCTCAGCCAGCCCAGAGCAGCCCCGTAATCGCGGGTGACCAGAGCGGATTTGCATGCTAAAAGCAGTGGCTAGGGGAGCTTAAAAAAGGAGAGGAGACACATTCATCAAGGCCAGCTTTATCCTTATGAATATTATTATTCCCAAGGCAATATAGCCCAGACCCTTCAGTGCAACCCTGAATCTGCTGTTGCTCTGCCTCTCCCCATGAACGGTGAATTTGCAATGCTCTGTGCTGTGACATTGGCGGCTCTGGGAAGGAAGTTGGGTTCTTGGAGCACGTGGAGAGAGGTGGTGGAAGCAGTGCCCTGGCAGCAGCAATGGGAGGGCTGTGGGATGCTCTGGAGCTGCTCCCAGTGGGGCTGGCTTGGGGGGAGGCAGGCAGCCCAAAGGAGGGGCTGGGGAGATGCTCTGGTCTTGTCTGAGAAATTTTAGGAGCACTCAGAAAGCAAACACCCACCACAGCCACCCATGAAGGGCTTCTTCACCCAACACCCCTCCTCCCCAGCTGACAAAATCCTGGTTCCTGAGCAGTTTAAATGCCAGGATTTAGGTGCTGAGTGCGTGGCACAAAGTCAAGGGTTTACACGGTGGCAGGGCAGGGCTGGGTTAAGCCTTCCAGAAAATGAGCAGCTGTAAGGCAAAGGGCAGCAAAATTCCGGGACAGAGGGGCTGGGGAGGATGTGGTGTCTCCATTGCTAGAGGGCTTTCAGGATGGGAGTGATTTAGATGGAGCACAGGGACAGGTTTCTCTTCTGAGGTCCCTTCCAGCTATATCTTTTATGCTTTTGTGACTGCTGATCACCAGAAAACGTGAAGGCACTTCAAAAAATAATCCTCAGGCCATGCCCTGCGAGGCTTTCAGGAGCAGCTTGATTTAGAGGAGGGAAAAAAAGAGAAAGGAAATGGAAAACCTGAGTGGGAGCTGCAATCTCTCACCCCTTGGCAGAAGTGACAGTGATGTAAGGGAAGCAGAATTCTGCTGGAGTCCAAGGCGAGCTTGGGTGTCAGTGTCTCTGCAATTCCACGTGCCTGGACACAAGGCCAGGGAGCACGAGGTTATGTGCATGGGATGAGTGTCTTGAGCCTGGATCCATCGGTGTGAGTTGCAGGGTGTGCCCTGGGTTCCCTGCTCTGCTGTACCAAATCCTGCCACCTCCCCTTCAGGACAAATTTCTGCTGGCCTGAGCCTTAGCTGGGAAAATTTGGGTTCTTTGGTTCTTTGCTGGTGCCATCACCCAGTATTAAGCTGGTTAAGTAAGATTCCCTAGTGTGGAACCCTGTTTTCCTATATTTTCTAGTAGAAGTGTTGACTGGGACAACCTTTGGTTCACTGCAAGCCCTGTGATTCCCAAAAAACCTGAAAATGGCTCAATTTGTTTCTCAGCTTGGACCAAGGATTTTCTTGGAAGCAGCACCCCATCTTCTAAGCTCTGCCTCTCCTCAAGCCTCCTTTCCATCCCCTCAGCACTTCAGGACACTTCTCTGTAAGCTGGGAGCAAATAATTGAACACAAAAGGAGTTAGCAGCAGAACACAGAGACTTGGGGAGAGGTTTTTGGGAGTAATCCGTGTTATCCCAGCTGGCCACAGCCAGCCGCTGTCAGGTCTGGCTTCTGACCTTTGCTGCATCCCTTTTCGAGGTTTATCTCCTTGCCAGCCCTTTTGATGGTGCCAGAGGCAGAGGGACGTGCCCAAGGTGTGGTGATCCGTGCGTACCTGGAGCCCCGGCGGAGCCTTTTCGCTGGCAGCCCGTGCTCGTTGCCTTTAGGGGAGAGACAAGAATATGCATTTTAAGATTTGCATAGGAACATGCAGCTGTTCCACCAAAAATGGATAATTGTTCTCCCCGCTGTGAAGTTAAACAATAAGAAGTGCCAAACTGCACTTGCCATTGCTGATTTTGTGCACTCAGCTGCATATTTTATGCATGTAGATTAGTTCCAGATTTATGACGATGGAACTGTTCATGCCTGCGTTAATCGGGCCAGGTTGTAGTTGCTGTGGAAACTACAACTTTGACTTTTATGTGAAGTTCTGTGTTGCATTTAATGCTCTTTTTTTTTTTTTTTTAAATTTATTTTTATTTCCCCTCATTTTTTTAAAGCTCTCCTATATTTAATACTTTGTGGTGAAAACAGTGAGGGAGTCAGCGTCAAAAATAAAAGCGCCTTTGGGCAAAAAAACCAAGTTTTAGCAAAGAGAGCAATTTTTCTGGGAAGTTGGGATGTCTGGGAAAAACAAGGGTTTGTGATAGAGTGCCTTCTTGACCACAGCTGTATAACTATTATTATAAGTGTGTAACAACTATTATAGGCCCTGCAATACTGTAATAAAGAATACAGCTGTGTAAGTTATAAACATCCTGGAAATACAGGACTGAAGTTGCTGGGTCTCTGGCTATCACTCCTGGTGGGGAAAGGAAATTGCTGGTGCGTGTTTGATGTGAAAATAGTGCACAGTGTCACTGATACTTATTTTTTATCTCCAGAATACCCCTGTGGGCACGCCAATTTTCATCGTGAACGCCACGGACCCGGACCTGGGGGCAGGAGGCAGCGTGCTTTACTCCTTCCAGCCCCCTTCCAACTTCTTTGCCATCGACAGCGGCCGCGGCATCGTGTCGGTGATCCGGGAGCTGGACTACGAAGTCACTCAGGCCTACCAGCTCCAGGTGAACGCCACGGTGAGTCCTACCCTGCCCTGCTGCAGGCCTGGAGGGGCTGTCTGGGGTTTATTTTATTGTCCTGCTCCGGTAAATCTTCTTCTGGGTGTGTCCAGCATTTTCTACTTAGCAAGTTATTGCAGCAGTGCAGCCCCTGGGTGGTTCCAAGAGGTTGTGGGGAGCGGCTGCACCTCTCCAACAGCATCTCACACTGGATGAAGTCAGGGGCTTCTGCAGGAAGGGGACCAGCTCCTGGGTGATGAAACCCAGCACAGGGCATGCAGACCCTTCACAGAATCATGGAATGGTTTGGGTCAGGCAGCTCCAAAGACCATCCCATTCCACCCCCCTGCCACAGGCTGGGGCACGTTCCGCTAGACCGGGTTGCCCCAAGCTCTGTTCAGCCAGGCCTGGAACACTTCCAGGGTTGGAACCACATCCACAACTTCCCTGGGCAGCCTGTGCCAGTGTCTCAGCACCCTCTGGGTAAAGAAGGTCTTTGGTGTATGGAATCCTCCAGACTCATTCCCTGTGCACTGTGGGTTAGTACAAGTGAATTCGCCTCTGTTACGTTCAGACATCGAGAGTTAAAATTTTGGTGGAGAGAGGAGAAGCCAGGATCTTAGTTACAGTCAGTGCCATCATGCTGGGAGAGGAACCCTGGGAGATGTGTCCAGCATGGCAGACCCATGCCCCACATGAATGGGTGCTCAATCCCTGGTGCTCAGTCCAGACAGAGCTGGAGAATGTGGAGGAGCACACAGGCTGGAGCTCTGGCTCCTTCCCCACCTCACAGGCAGCAGAGGAAGGTGAGCTTCAGCCCTACAACACATCTGCCCAACTCTTCGTGCAGGAGAGGCGGGGGGGAAACCCTCTCTGCCCCCTCCAGGCAGCTGGCTAGAGCTCTTGAAGCATGTGATTTAATCAAGATCATTGTCTTGATGCAGAACCAGAAATGTCAGGAGGACACTGAGGGCTGTGCTTCGCTCCTCACAGCACCGAGCCCAGACACTCATGGACTGTAGGGCAAACACCACAGCCTTCCAGCCCAAGCCCTGCACGTTCCAGGCTGTGGAATTTTCTCCAGGAATTTGTTTTTTGTTGTTTGGATTTTTTTTTTTTTATTTTGAAACATACCTCATTTTATTTTTAATCCTCCAGTGGGAAGAGGGTCTCCCTGTTTTTGCTTTCTTGCCAGCATCTGTCGCTGACACGCTTTCCTGGGATGTGTTACTGAACTGTCTAGCAGGTTGGAAAATGTGGGACCAAACACAGCTCCTGATGGAAATGCAACTTTCTTCCAGGATTCTGATTTCCTCCAGGATGCAATGGTGTCAGCTTGGCCCATCCAGCTCCGTCTGGCCCTCTGTCCCAGCAAAGATAAAATGGGGACATATCTGGTGCTTCAGAGAATTCCAGAATGGCTTGGGTTGGAAAGGGCTGTAAAGCCCAGCTCATTCCAACCCTCTGCCACGGGCAGGGACACCTCCCACTATCCCAGGTTGCTCCAAGCCCTTTCCAGACTGGCCTTGGACACTTCCAGGGATGAGGCAGCCACAGCTGCTCTGGGCACCCTGTTACTTGCTCGATGCACTCCTGGCATCCAGTGATTTCCAGCTTTGGGAATCCAAGGACTTAAACGTTGTCTCTGAACTGGGCTGGATGGCAGCTGTGGGAATTTCTCCTTGGCTTGGCCAGTGCTAGTAATTCCTATAAGAAAAGTGATGAGAAACCCCAGGGCAAAGCTGTGCCAGGAAAGAAAGATGAGACTTGCACCAATGTAGCAGGAGCTGGAAGAGCAAATGCAGATTCTTGCCTGCCTGATGAACAGTTTGCATGGTCCAGGGTGGGAAATGGAGTGATGGTGGCTTGCAGGGATTGCTGAGGAGCATGGGTGCAAGGCAGGAGTCATTCCATCCCAAGGATGAAGGCAGCAAGCACAGAAAAAGGCTGGAAAGGACAGCAGGAGAGACAGTCCAGTGAGGAAAGTGGAAGCATGTGTGCTTTTTCAGGGCTATCTGTGACGCCTTAAACAAAATTTAAGAGGTGAAGGGGAGGGGAAGGAACATTATCTGAAGAAACAAAGGACTTGAACCTGATGGCACTAGCAGCAGAGTCGGAATAAGCGTCCACCCAGGCCACAGACGCTGAGCCCTGCAGGTTAAGAGTATAATGTACAGGCTGAGTTGTTGAATAGAGTTTAAATTAACATTAATCTTCTGGCAATCAGTCTTTGCCTCTGCTCAGAGCTGCTTTAGAGGAGTGTGTGGTAACCTCTGATGGCCACCTTCCAGCACAGTGCCTGATTGGGGGTAAGGAGACATTGATTCCCTTCCCTGCGTGCGCTCTCTTTACTCCTGCCCTTCCCAGAGTGCTGGGGACGTTGGGGTCACTTTTGAGTGCCCATGGGACAAGGCTTCAGCAAGAAAAGCAGGAGAAGCTGGTGGCAGTGCCTGCTGCTGGGGTGTTGGCTGCTGGAGAAGGGTCGTGCTCGGGAAAGAGCCCAAGGCCCTGTCCTGGTGGGATGTGATGGAGTGAAAGGGAGGTGATCATGGAGTCATGGGATGGCTCAGCTGGGAAGGGACATTTAAAGGCCATTTAGTCCAACACCCTGCCACAGGCAGGGACATCTTCCACTATCCCAGGCTGTTCCAAGATCCATCCAACCCAGCCTCCGACACTTCCAGGGATCCAGGGGCAGCCACAGCTTCTCTGGGATAACTCACCACCCTGAGAGCCAGGAATTTCTTCCTCATACATCATCTAACCCTACCTTCTTTCAGTTCAAAGCCATTCCCCCTTGTCCTGCCCCTCCATGGCCTTGTCCCCAGTCCCTCTCCAGCTCTCCTGGAGCCCCTTTAGGTACTGGAAGGGGCTCTGAGGTCTCCCAGAGCCTCCCTTTCAGCTGACAGAGCCCAAACTGTGTTAAGGCATCGGCAGGAATTTACGTTTTGAAGTAGATGTTGAACAGCATTGCCGCATTTTCACTCAAAATGTGATGAAAACTAAATTGGTGTTTGCTTCATTTGAAAGGGCTGATGCTGCAATGAAATGCATATTGTATTTCAGCTTAGAGGGAGGTGCAGTGGACAATAATTCCAGCAGGTAGCTTGAAAAAGAGATGATTACCTCCACAATTCAGAAATCCTGCCCCAGCTACAACCACAAGAGACTTAATGCTGCTGAATAATTCTGTTTTTCTGACAGAAATCCTTTCTCTCCCCTCCCTGCCCCTTCTTTTTTCAAGGACCAAGATAAAAACAAGCCGCTGTCTACTCTGGCCAACCTGGCAATCATCATCACAGATGTGCAGGACATGGACCCCATCTTCATCAACCTGCCCTACAGCACAAACATCTACGAGAACTCGCCTCCGGTAAGGGCCGTGCTTTGCAGGGTTTCCTTCTGAAACAGCACATTTCCAGCCAGATCCAAAATGTTCAGCCCCTTTTAAAACAGGCAGCCTCAGCACAGGGGTTCAGGAAGCCTGGACCCCCAAATGAAATATTTTCTTGAGGGGCTTTTTCTTGAATTCTACAAAGGCTTTGTGTCGTTGGGAGCCGACAGTCAGCCCGTCTCCTCCCCACGGTCTATCTGCATGCCATTTCCAATAGAGAACTTGAAGGAGAAACCTAAAACGCTCCTGAAATGAGGCAGTTTTGAAAATGCCAGAATCATCAGCCATTTCAGCACTTTGAGTGTTTTCCCCCAGGTTTTGCCAAATTGGTCCAATCATTTTAGTTCTTCTGAAACTCGGTTTGTCAGCAAACTCGCTGCTTGTGGAGAAACGTCTCCCAGTCTCTGAATGCAGCAGGGATGAGGATTTTTTTATCCCCCACAGATGTCAGGGAGCATGGAGGGCAGCTTGGGCTTTGGGAGCTGCTTGTTCTGCTCCCACCAAGGGCTTTAATCCAAGCAGCAGCCCTTCTCTGCAGCATCCTCATCTGTGCATCCCATCGCTTTGTCCACGGGGAAACATTTTTGTGTGTGGAAGGAAAAACCCTGCCTTAAAAACGCAGCCCACACCACATGTGTGTCCCATAACTTGTCTGGCGCTCTGGATCCCAAATGCTCAGTTCAGAGGGAGAGGGAACTCCAGTGGGCTTCAGTTTATGCCTTTTTATTCACTTGGCAGCAGAGCCCTGACACGGAGAGTGCTGGATGGATAGGGCTGAGTCGTGCTGTCCCAAATCCCATGATGACACAACACATTACCTGTGTGCTGGCCCTGAGGTGGCAAAATAAACCCCCCAGCTTATTCCTGAATTATTCACAAAGTAAAAGTTTTGTTGATATTAAGGAGTATCTCTGGGATGGCCAGAGCGAGCTGCAGGGAAATAAAAGCCCCACAAATTAGATCACACTTAACTAGGAGGAAGAAAGCTTCAAATGAAATTAGAGGAATGGAAATGCTGTAAGTATTAAAAATCACAGGCTGCATCACCTCCTTGGAGTGATCTGCTGTCCAGGAAAGGGAATGTCTTCCAAATAAAGATATATATTAAGGCTCAAGGATCCCTCTGTGTCAATACACCGACATGCACCACAGTTATTCCTGGCACATTCACTGTTTGCAGTCAGGAAAGCAGCAAATAACCACATCATTCAGAAAAAGGAGGAAGGAATTCCCACCAGCTTTAGAGATTATAATTTCTCTTGGCCACGTGCAACATCTCCAAAGGCACTGAGGTGCCACCAGAGGCACGGTGAAGAGGAAGATTGCTGGAGGTGGGGACTGCTTTGAGTGCTGTCACCCTCTGGTTTGGACCCAAATTCCCAGCCTTCATGGGAGAAATTCCACTGCTGCAACAAGGATGTGATGTGCTTTGGAAAGCCTGGGGTTTAACACAGAGTCATTTGGTTGGAGAAGACCTCAGAGTTCATCAAGTCCAGCCATTAATTACATGCATTTTTTGCCTCCCAGTGTAAATCTTATCACCTCTGCCCTACCCCCTGAGCAGAGCCATGTGTAGAATCTTGGTTACCAAAATGATCACCACCAGTTTGGGTGGGGAGTCTGGGCTTGGCCAGCTCCCATCCAGAACCAGGCTTGCAGGTCAAGCCTGTGGTGCATTTCTGGGTGATGTTTACCCTGACATGTGACTCTGCAGGCTGAAGTGTGCTCAAGGCATCTCATCCCAGCCCTAAATCCACGGAGCCTCTGCTCCACGTGTCCCATCTCTCCTCCCTCTTTTTATCTGTGGTGCACAGCGTGTCTGTGTTCCCCTACCAATGTATCAGGAGAGGGTACCTCATCTAAAGTGTATACATTACCTAATAAAATCCTTCTTATTTGGGATTATTGCATCAAATTTTAATTTCCTCACTCGAGTAACAGCATGTCAGCCAGCCCATCAGCAGAGAGCCGATAGAAGGTGAACAGAGTGGATAAACTGCAGCAAATTACCGCAAACAGATCTCTATCAGCCCTTTGACTGGAATTGACTGGAATTAAGAAGTGAGAAATGGGATTTTTTTTTATTATTATTTTTTTTTTCTGCCGTGGCAGCTTTCTGAAGCGCTCACCCCCCCCTCTTCCTCCTCCTCCTCCTCCTGCCGCAACGCTGGGCCGCGCTTCGCCTTTCAAGTCCCTAATCCTGTGAAAGAAGAAGACGGAAAAGGGGCGGAGGGGCATGAGAGGGGAGAGAAGTGCAGTTGTAGTTCTCATTCCTCTCAGGCCAGGATCTGGGAGCATAACTGAGAGGCGTTTTGGGCAGGTGCTTATTGTGACACTGAGAAGAAAGCAATTTCTTATCAGGCAGAGGAAGAGGACACAGCAGGGAGAGACTCTGCCGTCCCTGGAGGTGTTGTATCTTCTTTCTTGATGTTGTTTATCATCCCAGCATGGCTCAGACATCTCTCCTAGGGCACCCAAGTGCGCCTGCAGCTGCGGCAAAGCTCTGAGGCGTGGTTCTCATCCTCAAGAGGGTTTTTGGGTGTCTGTGCTCACAGCAGCTGGAGCCTGGCTGGCGTGGTTGATGTTGAATGTCACGGAAAGGAAGGGTTGTCCAAGCACTGGCACAAGCTTGCCAGGGTAGCAGTGGAATCGCCATCCCTGGAAGGATTTAAAAGACGTGGATGTGGCACCAGGGGATGGGGGTTACTGGTGGCCTTGGCAGCGCTGGGGGAATGGTTGGACTGGATGATCTCAGAAGGCTTTCCTGACCTAAATGATTCTGTGCTTCCATATTCTCCGGACAAGCTGATAGGAGGAGAGGGGCTGTTTCCCCTTGCAGAGCTGCTGTGGTCCTGAGGAGCCCCTGCTCCTGCAGGCTGGTGCATGGTGCAGGCAGCACTGCAGCTTCCCTTCGTGGGTGCAGGAGGAGGAACCCCCTCTCCAGAAGACGAGCTGAGGGCTGTGAACGTGTGCTTCATCCCACAGGGAGCCGCCTGGAGGCAAGAGTGGGGCCAAACTCCACTGGCACACGGCCCCAAGAGCAGCAGTTGTATTCCCTTGCAGTAGAAAGGTACAGATACTTGTCAAACATCATTAAAACAGTTTTAATTCTCCAGCACCATCCCCCTCCTCCTCAGAAACTCCTTGAGTTGAAGAAATAATGTAGAATCAGTGCTGGTTTTGCCCTAGAGTCTCAATAGCTCCGAGTTAATTCTTTCTTACAATATTTCCAGCCCATCAGTGTGAACACTTTATTAAAAGCTCAGGGTTTTATTAAAAAAGGATTGATTTACCCCTGCCCCTCTTCAAAAAACCCTCAGATTTTGTTTGGATAATGTGCCATTCTTTATTTTCTTTGCCTTTTTTTAAGCATAGGCTTTCCCAGATTATTACTTTTCTAAACCTTCTTCCTCCTTCCCCAGAGGGGAAGAGTTATTCTGCTCTGTCTGTACCCACCAGCCCAGCCCTCTCCTTGCAGCCCCTGCTGTCTGCAGCGTGGCTTGCTTTAAAAGAAAAGTCAGGGATATTTGGGAGTTTCTAAGGGCTGCAGGGTCTGGCCACAGATTGTGCCCTGTGCCACTTTCCTGGAAGGTTCAGGATTGCTCCCAAGCACTGTGGTTGCTCAGGAAGGGATCGTTCATCCCCCACCAAGAGGTGGTGTCTGCAGGACTTGTGGACAGCAGAAGAGTCTTGTGAAAGACCTGCTAGGAAGGATGGAAACCAAGTGGGATGTGAAGGATCTCTCTGTAGCTCCAGGAGACAGCATCCCTGGATGGCAGGGAACCCAGCACCACTCCAACACGTGTTTCTTGGACCCTGGTGGAACGTGGCTCATCCCCAGGAGGTGCTTGTGGAGCAGGAGGAGAAACGCAGGAGGCTGCAAAGAGAACAGAGAGGAGCCCCAACGCCAAAACCCAGCAGCACGATACCATCATCAGGGGCCTGCCAAGGGCAGAGGGTGAACCTCAGCATGGTCCCTCACAGCCCTCATTGCTGTGATCAGATGTCTGGGTAATTTCTTTCCTGTGGGCATCTCTACGGCACGCGCTGCTGAGATTCCCGAATGAGATTTCCCCCTCCACCCCTCCCAAACTTCCCCCGCTGCCACATCCACGCTCATCCTTTTATCTCTCCCTCCAGCCCTTCCCCTTGGCTCCTCCAGGAGGGGCCTCTCCTGCTGTGACAGGGATGGGAGGGGGCTCTTATCTGTCCCATGGGGACGGGAGGTTAGAGATGGCATCGAGTTTAACTCTGCTGAATATGAGTGTAATGTATAATACAATACATCATATATAATAATAACTCATATAATACAACATATAAAATATAACACAAATATCTATATGTACAGTACAGTATAGAGTACAACACAATTATAATCTATTATAATTTAATTTAATAATTTAAATTATTAATTTAATTTGAGCAAAAACTATGCCGGGACAGAGCACACTGAAATGGATCACCCCTTTTTTCCCTCCTTCCCACCTCCCCTGTTCCACCTGCTCCTTCCTCACTTTTGCAGTGTTTTTTCTCTCCCTGTGCTCTTGGGAAAGCGCAGTTATTGTCAGTAATTTAGAGGCTCTCCGGGCGGCTGCTGAGCCTCACCAGCCGAGCGCTGCTCCGAGGCCAGTGACCTGGGATTTATGGCTAATGTTCTCAGTTAATAACATGGATTTACTTAAGGAGTCCATTGAAATGCCCTCGGAGATCAGGGAACGGGCAGCCTGCCTGGCCCTGGGAGCCTTCTTTATGGCCAGAAGCAGCACTGAGCCCACAGGGACACGGATCTGGAAGCCAGGGAGGACGGCGAGTCCCTGCTTTCCACCGGTGATGTTTCTGCCACAGCTTTCCCTTTGGCCTTCAAATGACGGATTGTGGGGCAAGCTGACCTGCTCCGCTCCCTCGTTAGATATGCAAACGCCTCTGCTGACATTTCCTTTGAGGGGAAAAAAAAAAAAAAATTAAAAAATTTGCTGCTTTCCTCACTGTTAATAAGCCAATGAAAACAAGAACAGCTGAGTTGTAAATTTTTTCACGCTACATTAATTACGGGCGCGCGCGTGTGCTGGTATTCACAGGGGCTCGCTGCACTGCGGCGGGGGAAGCTGACTTATGGAGCAGGGTGTTTTTATTTTGAGACCTAAACAAGAATTTTGGGCCCCTCTTAATGTTCTTCTTGTCAGTTTAGGGGGACTCTTGGATCTTTCTGCTGGGCTATAGGAACAGTGTGTCCTGCAGGATGGAGGATGAGGTGGGTGAGCTGGCAGCTGGCAGAAGCTCCTGCCTGTGGGCAATCCCTGGTTCTCAGCATCTGTCCAGCCCTCCTCCTCCTCCTCGAGGGGCTCAATTAAAATCTCTGCAGCTCACTTAGCTGTGCAGCTGGATGCTGATGGTCAGTGAGAGCAGCCCTTATTGCTTGGGGTGCCTCATTTGAGGAACGCAGTGGGAGAAGGGAACAGGTTGAAACTGGGAAGGCAGTGGCAGATTAAACTGGTGCAGTGACCAAACTGGTGAAAGGGAATTGTGTCCTCCTGGTCATGCCCTCAGAATTCCCAGCTACATCTGGGGTGGGTTAGCAGAGTGCTGCTAACCAGAGTGATGAGCAGTGAGCCTGAACTGCTTCAAGGGCAGACAGTGGGACTTTTCTGTGGCCTGCCACGTCCTAGGATGACTTATCTCTCAGCACCTGGCCCAGGGTGAGAGGTGCAGGTCGCTCTGGCAGCCCCAGCAGTGCTGTGACACTTGTCTGTCCCCAGGGTACCACCGTGCGGATGATAACAGCCGTGGATCAGGACAAGGGACGTCCCCGGGGCATCGGCTACACCATCGTCTCGGGTGAGTCTGGGGGACACAGAGGGGACCCCAGCAGGGACACCTTCCACTCACTGGCCCAGATGGCTCCAAGCAAATTTTCAATATCTCACGTTGAAGCCTTTCACTCCTGATGATGAGCCACAAACAGCTCGGCTTCGCACAACGCCTCGGCGCGGAGTTTCTGTTCCGGGAGGGAATGGGACTGAGTATGGACTGAAGGGCTCCTGGTGGTTTCTGTGATGTTTCCCAGGAGTTTCAGAAGATATGATGCAAGGACTGGGTCCGTGAGGGCGCAGAGCTAGAGAATAAAGCTTAGTTAAAGTGGTGGTGGCTTTCTGCCTTCTGACAGGCACATGAGTGAGTGAGGGGCCAGCTCGGTGGGTGTGGGTCGTAACCCTCTTCCTGGCATCACTTTTGGGGGTCTTCTTCCCAGCAAGAAACAGCAGCAGTGCCTCCCCTTCCTGCTGTGCCACATGCTCTGGGTGCTGCCTCCACGTGCAGGAATAATTTCCCAGTTTCTTTTCCTTAAAGCCCAGCCATTTCAGACCCTCTTTTAATCAGCCTCAAGGGTCAAGGTGATTTCACCCTGACTTTCAAGTCCACTGATCCTGACTGCAAGTATCCAGCCTTTGAAGATGCGAGGATTATTTATTCCTCTAATTCCCTCTGCAATTTATTCGAGAGATTCTGCCAGATTGTGGGTATCAGCTGGCCAAGGTGCAGCAGGGACTGTCTTCTGGCTGATACAGGACCTTTTTCCCTGGAGACTGGACTGAAACATCAATCTAATTTCGCAGAGGTTGCTGAGTAAGGGTGAGGCTGGTAAAATAGCTGCCAGCCTGGCCATCCTGGATGGCCAGTGGGGTGGTGGAAGGGGAACCAGGATGCTCTGGGATGCAGGTAGAACATGGAGAAACCTGCAGGCAGATCACTGCATCTGCTTGTGTATGGCAAGAACTTAACCCTTGCCTGCAGCCCTGTCCGGTGGGGGCAGATCTCCCACTGGAGGATCCAGCAGCACAGATCAAAAAGGTGATTAAACTACTTTGCACTATTATTTTTTTTCCCCCTCAAACATGAGAATTACGAAGTGTTTTCCTAACTGTCCAGGAATCTTTCTCCTGTGGTCACTGGGGTCTTATGGAGAAGGGGCTGGATGGGAATGATCAGCCTGTGGGACAGAGCTGATTTTGCTTTCTGATGTCTGAGAGTCCAGACACAGGACTGGCATCTAATGCACTCCCAAAATCCTTCTCACCCAAGGCAGGCCATTTGCTTTTTGGCAGTCAGGTAAAGCCTAATTAATTTCTCATTATCCTCAATCACGATGGTAAAGGTCAGCAAGCAGATTTTTGTGCCTGAGCTGGAAAATTTTTATGGCAATTTTGCAAAAAAAAAAAAAAAAAAAAGAAAGCCTAACATATGGGAATGGGGAAGCAAATTAAATTAGAAACCAACCGTAAGCAAAAGTGAAAGTGGCTGGTGGAAGTAGTAATTAAACCTGGCTCTTCAGCTCCCTTCCAGCAGTGATACTGCTCCCAGTCCCCAGCAGGGATGGGTGATGCCTTTTCCCAACTCTCAGACTTTTTTGGGCACTGGGTTAGCATGTGGCTGGACTGATTCTGCTTTTTTTTTTGGCTGGTATATGCATCAGCAGAGAGCTGAGAAGCAACCTGGCCGTTCATCATCCCTTCGGTGTTAATGCCCAAAGCGTTGGTACGATTTGGAGGTGGGGTTTAAAAATTAATTTGGAATTGCCGCCGTCCTGTTGGGCTCCATCCCTGGGGCAGCCACGTCTGGGCATGTACTGCAGCAGCTCTTATTTATACAGCTATCTCCAGCACAAGGTCCTCCCATGACAGGAACACAATAAAACTAAAAGATTAACCATAACCACATAAAATAAGACTTGAGATCTAACTTTGTGCCGCCAGCTTACAAAGCTGTTAAGGCTGAGATGATGGAGGAGCGCTGGTGTAGCTGTGCCATGGCTTTGGCTACTTGTCCTGCCTGCATTGGGAATCATTTCCATGTCTAATAGGGAAAAACCACTGTGTTGTTTCTTCCCCTTCCTTCCCATAAGAGTGTTTTAACTCCAGGAAAACGCACTTTTCCCCCTTGCAATTTACAAGGAGCCCAGTTGAAAAAGAAATCCAAACTGAGACCTCACAATTCAAGGTCCTCGTGCCAGCAGGCTGGTCAGTGCCAGGGCTCCCATTGCTCCAAAGGGTGTTCCTGCTGCTCTTCCTGTGGCCAGAGCCCTGTGGAAGCCCTCCCTCCCCGGCTGCACTGACAGGTTGGAGATGCTCAGCCGCTGAGGTCAGGACTCTGTTTGAAGGACAGATAATTAATCCAGCAAAGTAATCCACAGCTCCTTTTTGGCAGATTTATGGAGATAGCCTCTGTACCGGGGACTCTGCCTCATCATCTTTCATTTTCCAGGCAAAGCGAGTGACTTGTTGTATAACACGACCTGTTCTAGATAAGGCTTTTCATTTAGGGGAACTCTCCGGGCTAACAGAGATTGATTTTCCCGGCAGAAACCGGGAGGGCCCTGGCGTTTTGGGCAGGATCAGCCCTGCAGACGGCAGTGTGTTTTCACATTTGCTGCCTCTGCACATCGCCTGGGGCACGGGGAATCCTCTGGCTCCTTAAGGGAAGGATTTCTAGCCTGAGTTAAACAGCAGTTTAATTAATAGGTGGGAGGAGATTTTAGCAGTGAGCTCTTCTTAGGAAAACGCATCGACTCACGTGTTGCTTGCTAGGGGTAAACTTTGGGCTTCATTTACTTCCAGGATAGTCAGGAGACTTGGAGCCTTCTGTCAGGAGGATGTGAAGGTGACCTGTGCTGCTTGGGCAGGCACTGAAGGGTTAAGCCAGGGACAAGGGTGCCACATGTCAGTCTCTGCCCGCCTGACACACTCCAGGTGCGGTGATGGATGGGCAGCGGGAGATTGCACAAGGGCAACCTGTCCGTCCTTCCTGGGGCTTGGAAAGTCCTTCAGGAGAGCAGGGAGTGAGCTTTCGGTCAGAGATGGTCCTTAGGGGGCTATTCACAAACCCTTAGGGTGGGGTTCTGTTCCCCCACCTGGTGGATTGTTTTGTTTTATTTAATTTTGGACTGATGCAGTTTCTAGCAAAGCCTCTCTTCCCTAAGCTGGTGCATCCCGAGGGAAAAGTGAATTAAAAATCGTTATTTGCACAATGCAATAGAAGCGTGAGTTTCAGAAGTGTGAGGGAAGTTGAAAAGAATTGTTCTCCATCTCCTGGATTTCCTGCTAAAGAATAAAATGCCATCTGTATTTTTTTTTCTATGTAATATATATATATATATATATGAGTGGAAAATCAGTGCAGTAGCTCTCAGAACAAGCTTCCCATGCTCATATGAGAGCCAGAGTGCCCCACTGCCTTCCTTATGAAAGTCCAGCATAGATCCTTGAGGAAAGGTCAAGTGGCCAAAGAGGTCTCTGTGAAAAACGAGGTTCACGTATCTTTCATATAAAATTTGAGAAGTTTAATAGAAAGATAATTAGGAGATAGAAATAAAGACCAAGCCCTCAGCCTCCGTAGCTTGACCTGACTTGATAAAGAAGGCAGAGCAACGCAAACCGCTTCCCTGAAACCCTTAAACCGGAGATGGGGGAGAACCCTTGGAAGCAGGGACCTGCCCGTTTTGCTATTCCCTACGTGGCTCCAGCTTTTTCCCACATTTGGCTCGCCCCGTGAGCTGCTGGGGTGTTGAAGCCCTCGTAAATCACACCTGCTGGGAGCGCCTTCCCGCCTGATTTAAGGGCAGCCGTCACAGCGGAACGCTTCTGTAGGAGGACACGCTGATGGGTGGAAAAGTGCCTGGCGCCCGGGTTATCCATCAAAAGCTGTTTTTTCCCACCCTGCCAATGCAAGGGGATGAGGCAGCACAAAGCAAAGATGGTGGCTGAGGTCAAAGCCCCTCTTCCCTTGGCTCAGTTGCTCCCCATCTTCCTCCACACTGCTTTTTTTGTCGTCATGTTGGCACCTGGCTTTGGCTCCCTGGCAATCCGGGAATCATTGGGAAGAGATATGATTTGGGATAATGGTTTGCGTGGCAGGTGGTCCCCCAGCAAATGGCCCTGGGTAATTAAAACTATACATTCCCTTTTATGTGTAAATAGGAAACAAAAGCATCTCTTCTGTTGAATTTCTGGGACTTCCTGTTTCACTTCTCAGGATTTAATATGTTTTCAAGGCTGAGCAACCTGGTCTAGTGCAAGGTGTCCCTGCCTGTGGCAGGGGCTTGGAATGACATGATCTCTAAGGTCCTTTCCAACCCAAAACAGTCTGGGATTCAATGTTGACAACCAGTGGAGAAAGATGAACCTGGACCACCTCTGTTCATGTTGTGGCCAGCAAAAACAATTTGGTCTGAGATGGCTTTTAATGTAGAAAGCTGTGGAGCCTGGAGATGTGAGGTTTATGTCAAAAAGCCCCTTTTAGATGGTGGGGAGGAGTGATGGTTGAGGTCTGAGCCTCAGAATCCTTTTGTGTGAAGAATTACACTCAGAGCAGAAACTCTCCAGGTTCTGTTCTCCTCTGGTACTTGGCCACAGCTCCCAGGAAACCTGGGAGGGGGTGATAAATATCTCCTTTTATTTCCTTGTACTGTACATTCCGACTTAAAAACAGGAACTTTTGTGCGCGCATTTGATGTGAGCTCCTTTGGCGGCTCTGCAAAATCAGGAGTTCTGCTGGTTGTTCTAGAATGGACAAATCCTTTGGGAAAGATACTAAAAAGGCCTGATTGCAGGGCAGGAATGTGAGCAGGAGCGCTGGCACACAGCTTTGGGCTCAGTTATCCCAGAGAGCTGCATCTTCCCAGAAGAGTAGCAAAACCAAAGTCCTGAGCAGGAGAAGGGGGCACTGTTTTTACACAGCACCTCGACTTCCCAGTTTATAACCGGTTATTACTTCCTAGTAATACCCGGTTTTCCTTTGGAAACGACTTGCTGCCTTGGAATTCAAGCACGGGGCAAGGCCCCTGCCCTGGCAGTGCTTCCCTGCCTGCGGCCTGGGGGCAGAAACTCAAGGTGAGGAGCATCGAGGTGCTCACGGCAGCTGATGGACTATTTATACGCTAATAACTGTGTCTGTTGCTGACTCCGTGAACCACATCCAACAGCATCTATTTCGGTGCCCGAGGAGCCCTGACGGAGCACATTTTGATTAATAAATTATCCGGAGCAAGGTGTGTGATGGGTTCCCCTTCCACATCTCGTGAAAGTCACCCGCTCCAAGTTCAGCGGCGGCTTCCCAACGTGAGCAGCCCTTCCTGCAGAGGGGGGTGGGAAAATTATCCTGCCCTGGGAAAACAGCTTGCCCTGACTGACAGGCAGCTCTTCACTAGAGCAGGGCAGTAGCTGCATCTCTCCCTCCGAGGGATTTGAAAGGTGCTCAAAGGCTAAAGGGGTAGGGAGGAAGGAGAAGATATTGATGGGGTGGTTTTTTTTCCCTTTTTTTTTTCTCCTTTTTCTTTCCCCTCCACCCCCTTCCTCTAGGTTTGAGCCAGTACTTTTAACGGCCTTTTAAAACTGAGAGCTTGGTTGAGGGCAATTAAACATTATGGCTCTCATCTATAAAACCCCTCGTTATAGCAGTGTTTCTCTGAAATGATGCCTATGCCACCATCCGTTCCTCAATGAGCTTGGAAAAACACTCTGAATGGACTCCTGTGATCCATCCCAGTGCTCCCAACCCAGCATCCCGTCAGTGCCTGCCTTCCCAGGCCCCTGCCCAGCTGCAGTGTATGCAGGAGCTGCTGCTGTCCCTCTACCTGCACACGGACAGATGGATGGGAAGCTTCTCCTTCTTCTTGACCCTTAACAAAAAGATGGGTTTGTAGGTCCTGAGCAAGCCTGTTCCTTGCCAGGGGGGATCAACAAGTCTGCCAGAAGTGGATTCATGCTGCTGTCCCAAAGTTCTCAATTTTTTCCTTGTTTTCATTCTCCCCTTTCCCTCTGTCTTTCTGATATTTAAAACATTTTCTGCTTTGTTTTCCTTCTCTCTGCCCCCACTTTTGCTGCTCAGCCTTTCCTTTCCCATCCTTTAATTTCTGCCACATCCCTGCTTGTACCTCTGGTCTCTCCAGAGAGAGGAAAGACAAAATTGGCTAATTTTCCCCCCACCCTATTTTGTTCTTTCCTTTGTTCTCAGTAAAGTGAAGGCACATGAAAATGATCAGAGAGATTTTGGCAAGGAAAATGTCTCAGGAAATGGGCATTGTTCAGCAGTGTGAGCACTTCAGCAGGGATCACTGGTCAGAGCAGTGAGGAAATGGTGGCTGGAGAGGTTTTGGAGACACCTCTTGTTCTAAATTTGCAAATTTGCAAAGCCAGGAATTCTCTGCAAGTAGAAAGGAAGCCCCAGGATGAGTATCTGATGGTGTTAGAGAGGCTGAGCTAGAGAAAAGTCTCTGATGTGCAGCCTGGGAGGCCTTTGGGTCCCAAATTTCGTTGTCCATCCTTCAACCAGTGACTGTGGCTGTCGAAGTTTCGTATTTTCCCATTTTCAAATGTGAAATGCATAACCATTTTTAGGACATGGAACACAGTGCTGTGTTTAGTCGAATTCCTGCCCTATTGACCTAATTCCACTAAATTCCATTGTCCCAGAACTTTATATTAGGGGGAGGTGACCCCAAGGCATAAACTTTACCGTGGCAACCTGGTGTCCTGGTACATTTAAGCACCTGGCAGCACAATCCAACCCATCTCATGGAGTGTCCTTCAAAGCTGGGATGGAAAGAAGCTTCCTAAGGGGTCAGCCATAAATTACAGAGTGGGAAATCAGGATGGAAAGAGGGGAATTGTCCAAGGGAGGAGCCTGGAGATCTTCATGTCCAGCAGCAAAAGATCAGGCAAAAAACCCTCAAGGCTGTTGCTAATATTTTAAGTAGTCTGGCATCAGCTCATTAAGCTGTGAGTGGTCAGTGGGGCATTTGGGATGGAGAGAAGAGAGGAGCAAGGGCAGGAATGGGAGGAATTCAGTCCAGGAGGAAGAGAGAGTGGCTCAGAAATGGGGGGAAAGGTGTTGAGGCTCTTAGGGCTCAGGGGGAGAGAGGGCAGGTGGCTCCTGGGGTGGGAGGCAGGGGATGGCCGGACCCCAAGGCTTTGGCCATCCTGAGAAAGGCACAGCTGTGATCAAACAGAGGGTGGAAGGGAACAAGGTGGACGCTGAATGATGGGAAACAACTTTCCATGGCAGAAGATCCGTCTTGCAGCTCCCTTCCAGGGAAATGACAAATGCTGTGCGTGTTTGGTTCGTGCTGAGACGTATTGAGAAGACAGGATTTATTTTTTCCTTCCCTTCAGCTGGGATGACTGGGATGTACCTGCAGGATTTCCTGGCTCCTCTCTGCATCTGGTTCAGGGGTTCCTGCGTGCCTTGAGATGCTGAGGGGAGCTGTGTGGGGTGACCATGTGCCTGGATACAACCTCCTTGGTCATCACTAATTCAGCAGCCTGCTCTGCTTTGGTGTCAGGCTGGTGTCAGGTGTCCCAGGCTCCACACACCAACTGCTGGCTTTTGTCTGGCTCACAGGGAGAGCACCTGGAGCGTATTCCCGAGCAGGACATTGTCCTGGGAGAGCACCTGGAGTGTATTCCTGAGCAGGACATTGTCCTGGGAGAGCACCTGGAGTGTATTCCCGAGCAGGACATTGTCCTGGGAGAGCACCTGGAGTGTATTCCTGAGCAGGACATCGTCCTTTTCGTATCTGTTGGCCACGGCACCTGAGCATCTTGTCTTAATCCTCCCTGGGGGACTAATTCCAGATGAGGATTCAAGCTGGGGAGGGATGGGCTGGGATGGGATGGGAATGGGAATGGTCTGTGGAGGCAGCCAGGCATGCTGGCTGCTTGCTTGCATGTAGGGACAGGCACAGGGGCCAAATTTGGCTCCAGTAGAGGAAAACCAGGCAGCTGCACAGGGTCAACACATACGGCAAGAGCATAAAAGCAGGGCGAGCGACTACACTATTTTACTGATATTTTTACTGGCTTCAAATGCATCCAGCTAAGAAATTCCTGAGCTGTGTGAGGCTTCTCTTTTACTTGATAGAATTTTTTTCTTTCTTTAAGCTCTGCAGCCTCTCCTTGAGTACATGTGGACTTGTATCCCCCTCAGCCCCACAGCTCAACCACTGCCTGTTATGTGGAGAATTCCTCATGAGCTTGGTCCATCTGTGTCTCCCTGTGATTATCCTGGACTGATGTCCCTTAACTCCTGTATTTCAGGAGAGGGGCCATGCCCAACCCACCACACCCTGCAAATGCAGGTGGTCACTCAGAGGGGAGCAGCTGGATTTGGTCCTGCTTTCAGCTTTGCTGTTGCAGATTTTAATAACTGAAACCCTTTGAAATTCTTCAGCTGCCTCCAGCACTGGCAACTTTTGGCTATGGAAGGAGAGCCCCATTTTGACCCCTAAGCTGGACAGATGAGAGGAGGAGAGGAGTGTTGCAGCCATGACATTCCCTCCCTGTTTCCTCCAGCACTTTCTGGGATCAGCTGTGCCGGCTGCTTGTGCTCACATTCCTGTTATTTTTCTCAGGTAACACCAACAGCATCTTTGCACTGGACTACATCAGCGGAGCTTTAACCCTGAATGGGCCCCTGGACCGGGAAAATCCCTTCTACAGCTCTGGATTCATCCTCACAGTGAAGGTGAGACCTGTTCCAGCCAGGAAGAGCAGGATGGGGAGCACATCCTGCCTGGGGACACCCCCTCCAGGTAGCACTGCAAACCTGGGATCTGCTGTTCTCTTGGGCATCTGGAGCCACAATGTGCTGTCCAAGTGAGGTGTCAAACACAGCCCCCTTGTCTGGTGGCCCAAAACACGATTCACTCAATAGGGATGTATGAGGGCATTTTTGCTGTCCCGCCTGTGGCCGTGCCCCAGGGCTGCATACAGCACCAAACACGTACTCAGGCACCTGAATTGTGCCTGCTTTTGCCTGTTTTCCCTCTTTCTCCCCACCAAAACCCTGGATAAACACGACATTTCATCTTGTCAGCAGGCAGTGGTGTAACAGGGCATCATCCCTGCCTGCCCGGCACGGGGAGGGAGCGATGCTGGAAGTTGCCTTGTCAAGGAAAGGCACTGGAGCGTGGCTTTCCAGCCCCACCAGCCCCACCTGAGAGTGGCTCCCTGGCTCTGCTCACAGCCCTGTAATTAAAATCAATACCAAGCTGGGCAGCTGGTTGGAAACACATTTAGAACTATAGATTCTGCTGGGCTGGGGTGGGGAAAAATCAGCAGCGTAGGAAGGGTCATTGATTGGGAGGGAGGCAGACAGCACATCACCTTCTTGTTTTAGCAAGTGTGATGCTTCCTTGGAGGTGGGCAGAGGGACGAGAGATCACCCCTCTAGGTACCAGACACAGTGCATACCATGGGGCTTTGTGTGTGAGGAAGAGATCCTCACCCATCCCTGGTATCATTCAGGCTTTTACAGTTTCAAAAATCAAGAGGGGGAGGGTTGTCTGGTTTTAATGGGGACAAAAATATCTGTTTAATCTTGGAAAGGCTTGTGAGCCTGAAAACTCGCCCGTTTTCCTCCCTGCATGACAATGGAGTTCCAACCATATTCTGTTGATCTGATAGATTTCCATGTCCTCTCCCCACAAACTTCGCATCCTCCTGCAAATGCCAGCTCTCTGCGTCCCACATCCCCGGGACCCAAAATGTTCTCTGCTGCACTCATCCTGGAGCACACAGTGAAAATACAGCTGGATTGCTCCTCGCTGGGATCAGCCTGTTCTGCTGTTGTGTGCAGAAGCAGTGAATAGCAATGAGCCGTGTGGGTCGTGATAGCGTTGCTTTTCCATGCCCACAGCAAAGCAAGATTATCCAAAGGACAAGAGGAGGGACTCGGCTTGAAAAGGCTGTTTTATGAGTCTTGCTTCTCTGGCATTAAAATCTGCACTCCCTCCTTTTGGGAAGGCAGAATTAAAGTCCTTCTTGAGACAGAGGTGTGATGTGGACTCATGACTCAGCTCTGTATTTAGATATGTGTTGCCAAACCTATTTTAAGGTCTAAGTCTTCTTTTCCTCTGGCGCCCTAGTTATCCATCCCTGTGTTTTCCAGCACACTGTGTGGATCACTGTCAGCTCCCAATCCCCCATCAGGGATGGCAGAGGACAGAGCAGGAGTTCTCTCTGCCTCGTTGAGCCTTCCCTTCTTTTCTGGGCTCTCCCCTACATCTCACAAGGGACATTTTGTTGTTGTTGCTTAAATGCTCATGGCAGGGAAACCTCCTACTTGTTCTTGCTTGACTCCGGATCCTGCCAACTGTTGCATGACAGAGGCAAGAAAGAACTTGGCCACAGCCATCCCAAGGGAAATGTTGTACCCCTGGGAAGGTTTTTGAGAGCGCTGTGGGACCAAAGCACGAGTGATGGGAGTTAATGTGTTAATGGAACAACGGCAGTGCCAATTGGGCATCCTTCCCTGGCAAAGTGGAGGAAGAGAAAGCTGCGAGCCTCTCACCACACCACGCACACTTTCTTCACTGGAGAACACTTTTCTCCCTGGAGAGTAAAGGCTGGCCTGTTTTCTCTCCTTGCAGGGAACAGAGCTGAACGATGACCGCACTCCCTCCAACGCCAGCGTCACCACCACCTTCAACATCCTGGTCATTGACGTCAACGACAACGCGCCCGAGTTCAACAGCTCCGAGTACAGCGTGTCCATCCCAGAGCTGGCCCAGGTGGGCTTTGCCCTTCCCCTCTTCATCCAGGTGCAGGACAAGGATGAGGTGAGGTATCCTGCTTTGCGGGGTAGCGCTGGTTTGGTTTTGGGCTTTTGGGGAGAAGTCGCTGAGGTACCCGTGATGAAGTGCACGGTTCTGTCCCAACACCCACCTTTTCAGCTCTCTCTGCTGCCGGTTTTCTGTGTACCCCAAGCCCAGTTTCCCTCCACAGTGTGCAGGCACTAATGCAGTCAGGATTGCACAGCCCCTGAGAGCCAGAAAATAGGATTGCCTGGGAGGCTGATCCCCGCCTGCTTCTGAGGGCTCTTGTCAGGCAGTGCTTTGCCAGTCTGGTTTAGCAAAGGAGGAGTTTTCCCTCCGGGCTCCCAGGGGGGGAGCTGTCAGGGACAGGGAAGACAAGGATCCCTGAGCTCTCTGTCCCAGGAGGCACGGGTGCTGCTGCTGTCAGGGAGGAGGCAGGAGATGCCCCCCGGATTAGGGAGGACTGGGATACCAGTTCATCACTGCAAACAAGCCAGGAGCATTGGAGGCTCGTTCCTCCCACGTGTCAGTGGAGCTCCCATTTGTCACGCGCCGACCCGTGCCGTGTTTGGGATTGCAGCCTGTTTTCCAGCCTTGGGCTCCCAGCCTTCAATTACTCTGATTATTTGACTTGTGCAGTTCACGTCTGGCTGCTCCTGTGTGCTGGTTCCACCCCCCAGCCCCGCCACGCTGCCGGGTGTCTGCTCCAAACCAGTGCTGACACCTCATGGTGAGCTGTCCAAAATCGCTCGGGAAGGCTCTGCCTGCAGGCTCCTGCTGTTCCCATTCTTCTTCAGGCTGAGCAGGAGATGAGGGGAGAGGGTTTGTCACAATAGATGGGTTGGGTTGGAAGGGAGCTGAAGGATCATCTCGTTCCAAGCCTCCTGCCACGGGCAGGCACAGCTTCCACTAGACCAGGTGGCTCAGAGCTCCATCCAGCCTCCTGGCGAAACATCGTCAGGATGTTTGCCTGGTGCTTCAAGTAACAGGAAACAAAACATCCCCCAAAATCCTGGTGGGTCAGTTAAACATGTGCACCTTTTAAGTTGCCTTTTCTGGCTGAGAAGATGGATTTGCTATTCCCCAGCAAATGCTGGGTGGAGTTCACCCCATCTCATCATTCCACCCAGAAATCCCTTTTTTTTTTTTTTTCCATCTGAAGTGATTATGACACAGAACTAATAACCTGATGTCACCGTCCAGGAGTTATGAGTTCAGCCTGAAGAGGTGCAGATGAGCTATTAAGCAGATAAAGAGACTGTTTTTTCTTGAAAATGTCAATTGCTAATAAAGAAGATATGGATATGACAGATGCTTAGGATAGCTTCTGAATAGAGCTGCTGTCGTGCTTGCTGAGAGATGTCAGCAGATCCATTCTTGAAGGGCATTGTAACACTTCTGTTTGTGCCACCAGGATGAAGGATCTGTCATTATTTCTGGTTAAAAGCTCATTTTACTGGAGTGACTCCCATTCAAGAATTCACTTTTCAGCCTTGCTAATTTTAAAATGGGAGAATAAAAAATAGCCTCGCCTTCCCCATCGCACCAGCAAAAAAATACACGCTGTTCTTTTGATGTATTTCTTTAACTTCCTGAGATTTCCCCAAAAGAATTGGCTGAGATTTTTAAAACTGCTGAGAGAGGATCTCTTTTGCTTAGGGAGTCTGAAGGAGTTTTACTGTACACGTCTTCAGAGACCATCATATTAGCACGGATTGCTTTGACCGTGGCATTATTTTCACTGATAAGAAAGCAGAGGAGAGCTGATTCTTGGAATATCTGGAGGGAGGAAAGTTAGAAGCAATTGGTTACCTTTTTTCCTGCATTATCCCGTGATGGATCCTCCTTATTTCTTCTCACGGATGCTTGCAACTGGGTTAACTGTCACGGTAGCACTTTTGGGGGGGAAAAAAAGGGAGAAGATGCCCAGCTTCTGGATGTGAGATAGAAGCAGGACTGCACCTGCAGCCAGCACTGCTTCCCACAGAAGCATTTGCAGAACTCTGAAGACCCACCAACTTTCAGTGGAAAAACTGCAGAAAGGTTCCATTGTTGCCTGACAATCGACATTTTGGATGCTCAAGTACCTCGTGAGAGCTGTGAGGGTTTTACAAACCCTCTGGATTAGAGGTAGCTGGGATGGCAGCGGGCTCTCTTGCCTCTCCTCTCGCGGATGCAGGCGTGGAGGGACGCGTTGGCAAGGACCGAGGTCTTCAGGCAGGGATGTGACTGAGGATGTGGCTGACAGAAGCTGTTCTGGCAGCGCTGGCTTCATGCTGGAGATGACACAACTCATTTGTGTAAGGGGCAGAGGGAAACAAGAAGAGAACTGTACACAACTCCAGGGAAAGCAGGGAGAGAAATAAATGAGAGCAGATGGGTTGAGGACACGGGAAATCAAAACCGGAGTCTTTGGGAAGATCACTTTGCTCGAGTTTGTCTCCTGCCTCCCAGCTTATGTCACGAAATCCTGGGAGAGCCCCTTGGCAGATTGGCTTATTTCCTGAGCCAGGCCA
The DNA here is from genome assembly GCF_001522545.3 of Parus major. Classification (NCBI taxonomy): domain Eukaryota; kingdom Metazoa; phylum Chordata; class Aves; order Passeriformes; family Paridae; genus Parus; species Parus major. The sequence continues at coordinate 1,138,433 of NC_031775.1, read as the reverse complement.
CCCAGCCTGGTTCTGGCCCCTCCAGAAAATTCAGGCATTGCTCCTTCAGCCCTCCAGCTTGTTGAGGTCCTGCCGTGAGGGAGCAGCCCACGCCTGGATTTTGCCCCGTGCAGTGGTCCTGTGGATCTGGGTGGTTTTGGGGAGCCTTCCTGCCATGGTGCCTTTGTAGAGCTGGGGAAAGGGCTGTCACATGGGTCTGGCCTTTAACACGCACTGTGTGGGCTTCCAAGGCTCTTAAACGAGGCTTTTCAAAACCAGGCCCACACAGCCTTTTTTAATCCTGGGGTTTTTGGCCTTTCTTCCTTCTGGTGTGTTTTGCACAAACTGAAATGACGGCTTTTGGAAGGAGTCAGATTAAACGATTCAGCAAAGCACTTAAAAATGCATTTCCCAGGCACACTTGAAAGCCTGTGCTTGGATTTTCCTCTGTGCTGTAAGTGCCTTTCTGTGGCTCGGCTGGCATTAACCTCTCACACAAGGTTCCCAAGCGAGTGTCTCCAAGGAGAAGTCCTTCCTGGGAGCCAGGGCCCTGCAGACTCCCAGCTTTCACCCCCCAAAACGTGGCCATGGTGTTGCTCCAGGAGGAGCTGGCTGGGGCTGTGAGGTGGCATGGGGGGCTCCTCAAGAGGGAGACAACCGAGCCCAGCCAAGGTGGCCCCACGAGTGGATTTTGGGTGCAGCCAAGAGGTGTTCAACCAGGTGTGCTGGTGTTCTGCATCGTCTGGGACTTACTGAAAGAGAAATCAGTACACAGGCTTTGCACAGGGTTTTCAACCTGTCTTGCAGAAGGGGTCCGGGCTGCCCCAGGCACGGGGTTGGAATGAGCTGAGCTTTGTGATCCCTTCCAACCCAGCCCATTCTGGGGTTCTGTGAGCCAAGAAAAAAGCATTAATTGCCATGCAGCTGAGTTTCTCTCCCAGCCAGATAGACAGCAGACCCCTGAGCAGCTTTCCCAAGGCGTTCAAGAGCTGTTTATGAAAATCCATTGAGGTTTCCCAGTGTTTTGACTGACCCTGTACTCAACTGGACACCCCCAGGCTGTGGTTGGGTTCTCCTCTCATTCACATTGTGGTGGTTCAGCAGGGGGGGAATAAATCCTGTGTGTGAGGCAGAAGATTAAAGCATTGGCTCACCTGCTTTTACAGCAAGGTTTGTTTCCAGGTTGAGAACAAGAGCTGTGGAACAGGCTGGTGTTAATTCCGAGGGCTCATCTGCTGCTGGGCTGGCTGATTTGGGGGATGTGGGTGTCCTTTCTGGATATGCTGGTGTTCTCTACCTGGTGGCTTGATGCAGGATCACAGGGAGAAGTGTCAAGGGTTTGGCCATCCAGAAAAAGGAGCAGGGCATCCTTCAGGGCATCCCCCATTCCCTATGGCTCTGAGATCCATGGATGCCTGTTAAGGGAAGTTCTGTCAGGGCATGACAGGGAAACCAGCTCTCCCATCTCGGCTTCCACTCGATTTTCCTCGACTCAGTTGAGTGAAGAGGAAGAAAAGGGCAGAAGCTGTCTGGAGCACCGCTATCGTGGCCTGACATTTTAAAAAATCATTTCGAAACAATTCCCTAAAATAAGCATATTGAGGAAGGTAAATGGGGAATTTAAAATAAGGGAAATCTGGGCCATGGGAATACGCTGTCTTTGTTGCACAGAGCTCCACCAGAGACCCCCACCAGGATATCCTGCGTGCCCATGCGTGTGCAGGTGGCAGTATATGATTCATCCAGAGCATATATATATGCATATGACAGGCACAAGCACTATAAATATGATCTACAAGGCAAGGAACTGTAAAGGGGAATTGACGGCACACGAGTATTCTCTCCCAAAAGTGCCAGCTGCCAGTCGGGCTGAATTAGATTTCACAGGGGTTTTTGCAATACATGGAATTCACCAGCAAATTACCCTTAAAGAGGGAAAATCAATCATTTGGAGCAGAGATAAGCTGAAGGCGAGGCAGCCTCGGATTGATCCCGTCTGTGCAGGCGTGTGTGGAATTCAGCAGATAACCTGGGGAGAGCGGGGAAGGAGAGAAAACTCCTCCAGGAGGGAGGGAACGGGCAAGGACTGACACTTAGGATGGACAAAAAGACGGGAGAATAGGGCTGCTAGCTTGGGGAGGAGGATCAGAAGGGCTGGGGAGCATTTTGCTCCAGGCATGCTGCATCCCAGTGAATTCCTTGGGGATGCAGGAGACAAACACCAGTGCCCAGTGAGCCCTCGAAGCAGGTGGAACCAGGTGGGAGAGGGGTGCTGGGATCCCGAGCTGGCTGGGCAGTGGGAGAGGGGCAGGCAGCACCCAGAGAGGCTGTTGTGAGTTAAATGCTTTGAAATGGGTGCAGGGAATAACCCCCTTCATGTCTCGTGTTTTCAGGGGAGGGATTAAATACCATTTGTGTCTGACTCGCTAGAGACAGGCCTAAATTATCCAAGCCCCACGGAAAAGCACTAGTTGCTTTCAAAAAAAAACCCCCAACTTCTTCTTTCCCCTTCCTTCACCTTCACTCCCAAATTCTCAGCTCTTTCCTTTCTTTGTAGATGTCCCAGAATGAGGAATATCAAATTGTCCATAGCTTGTTGTGGGTAATAGCCCAGAAACTGCCTAGGAGGTGACTGGGAGGAAAGCTGGAGTTGCACTGGATTTTTTGCTTCGGGAGGGTGGGGCTCTCCATTTTGGAAAAGCACATTGCACTGAGAGACCCAAAGGCAGGTCTGTGCTGAGGCAGTGTGAGAAGGACAAACCAAGAGGATTCCCAGACTGCTTTTCCCAAGTCTAGTTCACTTTGTGCTGAAAGTGATTGCAGGAAATCAACCTACCCGTGGACCTCAGGATGTGGTTGAGGAAGGGTTGTCTGCTTGTTTAGGGATTTGGATTATTTTATTTTTTACTTTGTTTTCTTGTGCAGCCATTGGTAAGTGATGCTAAATATTTGCTGTGACTGCTGGAAGGTAGAATAATTCCTGAAGCATTTTCCAGGTTTGCTTCCAGGAGGAAGGGGCTGAGTGGGAGCATTAGTGATGGATGAAGCCAGCAGGTGATAGTGGGCCAAAAAATCAGCGACAGGAATGATCATCCATCCTCAGCCCCAGCTGGAACAGCTGACGTGGCTGCCCCAGCCTCCTGTGGGAGAAGGGGTTTCCCAATTCTTGCTGAACTCTGCCACATGAGTGAGGATTGCAGGTTGGGAGAGCAGATTCTTGTCCGTGATTCACAGCCAGGTGTGTGAGCGGGTCCTACCTGAAGCTTCAGACCTCTGGGGTGACAGCTGGACCCTTCTGTGCCATCTCACACCCCCACCTGTCCTGCTGGGGTCCTAGAATGGAATTTCAGCGGGAGATCAGGCTGGCAACCAGGCCTGGCAACCAGAAGCTGCCCCAAAATGCTGCGTGACCAGCCAGTGGTGGCGTTTTTGGAAGCAGGGAACGGGTGTGAGGTTGGCGTGGCAGCGGGACCACGGCACGGATCCGATTACGCGCTCCGGGGAATGCGCGCACGGAGAACAAAGCTGTAATTGTGCCCAACTGCAGCTCCAATTGTCCTTCAGCCAAATCAACACGGAATTTCCGTAGGGTTGTGGCACTGGCTGAGAGATTTGATTGGAAGGAGGCAGTGGGCAGCAGCCTTGAGGCATGGCGAGGGCAAGCCTCGAGTGTTGGCATGGGATGAGAGGAGCTGGAAAACGTGTGTCTGCATCCCGGTGTTGGGCAATAGCAAACTTCCCTCCAAAGCCTGCTTTTTTATGGGTCAATTCGTTTCAGAAGGAGACAGTTTTATTGTTGTAGGGTTGCTGAGCTTTGGCAGGCTGCTCCTTAATTTGTGGCTCTAAAGGAAGGCAAAGGACTCAGTTTGTTTGCAGCGGTGGGGAAAAGCTCGAGCCGTGCAGGAGCTGGGATGCCAAGGGATGGCGAGGGGAAGGAGCATGTAAAGCAGGTCACTGAAAGCATCCTCATCCTCATCCTCATCCTCATCCTCATCCTCATCCTCATCCTCATCCTCATCCTCATCCTCATCCTCATCCTCGGTGCTGCAAGATGATGGTGCTTGGCTGTGATCGCTGCACGCCAGGACCTTTGAGAGCCCAGGGATGCAGCGCTTGTTTTTCCTCTTCCCTACCACGTTTCAAATCCATTGTTTGCTCTGGGTGGCAGGAGCAGGTAGGAAGGGGTGAGGGAAATGTAAGCAGCTCCCCGTGGCTTCCTCTGGAGTGGGGGGTCCTTGCTGTGAGCAGGGCTTAGCCAGGCCCTTCTGCTGGGCAGCTGATAACAATTTGAATATTCAGATTTGCTTTCAGGCATCCGCAGGGGGCTCGCAAGCTCCGGGAACCAGGAGCAAGGAAAGCAGCATGGGGGCCGAGGCAAAAAAATAAATGGCTGAATAAATATATAAATGGCAACTCGCAGCAGCCCTCCCCAGAGGCGGCTGTATCCCCCTTCTCCAGACCTCACATGGGGAGACTGAGGCACTCGAGGGGCTGCTAATTAGGGGTAGGGGGTATCTGGAGCTGATCTCCTTCCCCAGCTGGAGGGGAATTAATCCACCTGGCTCTCTTCCTGCAAATACTTGGATTTCTTTTGATGTTTCAACTTTTATCTCATGCTTCCAACAAACTCACTCTTCTCTGGCTTCCAAGAAAATCCCTCACATCTGGCTGCCACAAAAGGTGCTCTCATGTACTGCAGGGAGGGTGCAGGCCCTGGAAGAGATCCTGAGGGCTCGCCAGCAGAGACAGGCAGAAATCCCTCAATGAAGCAGCTTTTTGTCACTGGTGGGAAATGGTCATTTGTTGTAAATCGACATCCTGAGGACAGGGGACAAAAGAGCTTGGGAAGTCACACTTGCTTCTGCCATTCTCCGTATCTTCTGCTCCCTCCCTCGCTCCTCTGGGGTGTCTGGAGCATTCCTCACTTCCTCATTAGGCACTCGAACAGCCAGTGGAAGGTGCCAGTCTACCCTGAGGTGCTCCCACTGTCCACCACTGCTGGGCTCCTGAGCCACTGGGTGCCCTTGTGTGGTTCTGTGGGTGTCCTCAGGGCTTGCTCCAGCTGGGGGGCTCTGCTGGGAGATGCTCAGTGTGCCCTCAGCGCCATGGATTGCATGGAGGTGTGCAAGGAGGAGGGCAAGGCAGAGATTCTGCTCATGTCACCTGCTCCCAGTGGTCACACTTAGGCAGCTTTTGCTATTAGTGCCCCTTCGTGCATTTAATTGGCCACTTTTTTCTGATAGGAGGGAGGTCATTCAGGGAAAATTGGAAATTCATCTCTGGCAGCTTCAGAGCTTGCTTTTCACGTGCTCTGCTGGGCCGTGCTCAGAGCAAGGCTCTGAAAGCATGGGTATGTTGGCGGCCTTGCTGCATTGCTGGCCGGGTCTTGGGGGAGGAGGAGTTTTTCCAGTTCCCAGTTGGAGCTGCCTGACTGGAAAAAGCCCTCTGCATGGGGGAGGCACCCACGGTGTGGCCCCAGCCTGAGGCAGTGAAATCCCAGCACGTGACACCCTTTGTGGTGCATGAACCTTCAGCCAGCAAAAGGGACTTTCCCTCTGTGTGCCGTGCGGGCTCATCCCAGGGATGCATTCCCTCTCCTCTCATGTGCACATGGATTTTGTAAATGGAACTAAATCCTTCCCTTCCCAGGGACCCAACAGCGTTTTTGAGGTTTACCTGGTGGGCAACAACTCCAACCACTTCATCATCTCGCCGACCTCCATCCAGGGGAAGGCGGACATCCGTGTCCGCGTGGCAGTGCCGCTGGACTTCGAGACCATTCCTCGCTATGAATTCTCGGTAAGGCTGGGCTCTGTGGGACAGCCACAGTTTTCAGCACGCCCCAAGAGTGACCATCAAACATCTCCCCCTCTCTTGCCCAGTACTTGGAGAGGGCCTAGGAAGAAAGATGGAGCAAACTTTTCAGCAGGGCCAAGGCGGGGGATGGATTTTGATGGTTGATTTAAATTAGGTGTAAGGAAGGCTTTTTCCAGGAGGTCTGGGGAAACATTGGAACAGGATACCCGGAGGGGTAGTTGTCCCATTGCTGGAAATTCAGGGTCAGGTTGGATGGGCCTCTGAGCCCAACCCCGTCTAGTGGAAGATATTCCTGCCCATGGCAGGAGGTTGGACTAGGTGGCCTTTAAAGGTTCCTCCCACCCCAAACCGTTCTATCATAATCCCCACTATGAAACAGCAGAGCACTACAAAACAGCCAAAAAATCAGAAATTATAATGAAGAAGGAGGTGGGGAAGAGATTTGCCCTCCACTTTCCCTTTCCAACATCCAAAGGCTCAGCTGCAAGAGCTTAAGCAGAGCAGGGCCATAAAAGCTTTATTGAGCATAAAACTTTGTTTTAAGAGCACCTATCAGGTGCCAAAACCCTCCCCGTCCTCCTGCTCCAGCTCTGTCAGTGGTTTGCCTTGAGCTGGCTCAGCTGGTGAGGGAGCTGAGGAGAGCCTTGTTTACTCCACTAAAGGAGGATGGGTAGCTCTCCCAGGCTTCCCAGCCTCTCCAACCCTCCCCTCGCCTTCCCGTTTCGCCCAGCTCTTCGCAAACGAGAGCGTCCCGGACCATGTCGGCTTTGCGCGGGTGAAAATCAACCTCATCAACGAGAACGACAACCGGCCCGTGTTCAGCAAGGCCCTCTACAACGTCAGCCTCTTGGAGAACACCACCGTGGGCACCACTGTCCTCCAGGTCCATGTGAGTAGGAGCAGCCCAGCTCCCTTTGCCAAGTCCTCGTCACTCGTGCTGGCTCTGTGGTGTCCTTCACCGAGGGCTCCCATGGGAAGAGAGGGAGATGCTGGTGTAGACTCCTCATGGCTTTTTGGGGCAGATGTCTTGACCTTTCCTGTTCTCTGGAAGATGTGTCTGCATTCCCTGCCACACCAGGCATTCAGAGAGGGTCCTGCAGTGCATTTCATCTGCACATACCGGTCCCAGTGGTCGCGGTACCCCCGGTGTGGCTTTTCTCACGAGCAGCATATTCCTCAACCAAACCGAGGTCGGTCGCACCATTAAAAGGGTGATGGATGGAAAAGGAGGGGAATGGCTTTGTTCAGCAAAGCAGCAGGACAGAGGCAGGCAGAGGTGGTGGTGATAGCAGGGGGCGTTTCCTCTTCTGTGGGTTGGTTGGAAGCATCATGGAGAGGACATTTCCTGGTGCATGAGAGCGATGTCAGTGCCGGTGTGGGGCACAGCAAGAACCTCAACACAACCCTGCGCTGAAATACCATTGGAAAAGGTATCAGAGCTCCTCTGGGATGGGGAATATCACAGCAGGGAGCACCAAAACCCCCTGCCACACTTTGGGTGTCTTACTGCCACTACCATCAGTCATGAATGAGTTTTCTTGGCTACCTCTCCAATGAATTTGCTCCAGCTGCCCTCCTGCCCCCTCCTTGTGCCCCTGCTCCCCCAAGGCACAGCCCCTGGTCTCCCATCCATGCAGGAATGCCCACTCAGAGGATAAAAGCCCAGACAAAAGAGTTGGGTGCATGTGCCTGTGTGCAAGTGTGTTTACTTTACAAACAGATGGTGTGAAACTGTACAGAGCCCCCGAGCTGTTCCCATCTGACAGTTATTAATATTTCAAGCAGATGTTTAGCTAGTCAGGCCGTCAGACACTAAACAATGAGATTGTTACTGCGTCTCCTCTTTCCCCAACTTCCAGCTATGCCAGCATTTCAGAGCGAACACAAAATGCCAGGAGTTGAATCTTCTATGATAAATCAGAATGGATGCAATTAGCTCTGAAATCCAAATTGCCCTCCCAGCTGATCCCAAACTTTTAACAACCCTCATAAAGTACCAGCTCCTCCTGCTGTGGCCGCTTGCCTTTGAGCTGCAGCCCTCAGGTCACTGCCTGTCTGCACCACATCTCTCCACCTGTCCCACGTGCTGCAGACAAAAAGCCTGCTTTCCTTGCTAATAAATTCCTCCTCTCCTTTTCTTCCTTCTTTTCTGCTTGCTCAAGGATATTCCTGGATAATTCAGGTGTAGGGTTTGGGAGAAAGCCACACGGCATGCCCACTTCTTTGGTGGCTGCTGGATGGCATCCTCATGAAAGGGGATTTTGGCTGGCTTCCCTCTTTTTGAGCTCCTTCGTGCAAATAAGTGCAGGTTCGGAGAGACAATGGGGTTCAGTGTGCTAAGGATAAATCAGGTGGCTTGTGGGGTCAAGGAAACTGATGAACAGGGTGAGTGGTTGCTGAAGGGTGGCAGGAGGCTTTGTGCCAGCTGCTGCTGGACATGCCAGGCACAGCTGGCAGGACAGAGCAGTGCCTGCAGCACCTTCCTGGCACGCAGACAAGCAGCTAAAACCACAGGAAGCTGAAGCTAGGGGACGTCGCTGACCTTCTGCCCAGCCCAGCGTTCTGGGAAAGGAGTTGCTCCCAGCAGCCCAAAAGCCCCTGGGCTGTTTGCCCTTCTTCCAGTGAGCCATCCTGGCTCTATCCCACCTTGGCTGTGGCTGATGGGCTGTGTGTGGGTGAGGGGAAAGGCTCTCCTCAATGACAGCCTCTCCAGGCTGCCCTCAGTTTGGCCAGCTGAAAGGGAAAGGCAAAAGGAAAGAGCAAGTGGACTTCATTTGCGGTGACAAATGGCCGTTTGTTTCTACAGCGTTTCAGCTCCTAATGTCAGTGACAGCAGAGAAACATTGCTTGTTACACCTATAAATCAACTGTAAAACAACCCCAAGTGCAGGCAGCCAGCAGGGACCCAGAGCTGCTGCCTGCTCCCTGCTCCCTGCCTCTTTCCCTCTGCCCAGGGATCAGTGGGCTCGGATCCGTGGATTCCTGGTCAAACCTCAGCCGCCTCCCTGGCACCGTGCAACCTTGTCCACCCTCTAAGATTGTGTTTGCTCTCTGCTTAGCATTCCCTCCATCTCCCTGTCTGTCCATCCATCTGTTTAATTCTGTCCCTGAAGGGCATTTATTGTTTAGACTCAGGTGGCCACTTGCTTGCATAAGAGTATCTGGAGAGCCAGGCTCCATGGGAGCAGCTCCTGCCCACAGTGTGCCCAAAAGGCAGCCTTCTCTCCTGCTCCCATGCTCTTGGAGCATGAGGACAAGCTGAGGGAGCTGGGAAAGGGGCCCTGCCTGGAGCAAAAGAGGCTCAGGGGGATCTTCTGGGTCTGCACAACTCCCTGGCAGGAGGGGACAGCCAGGGGGGTCAGGCTCTCTTCCCCTGTGACAGGACAAGAGGAAGCAGCCTCAAGTTGTGCCAGGGGAGGTTTACATTGGATATTAAGAAATGTTTCTCCAGTGTGAAGGGTGGTCAGGCATTGGAACAGGGTGCCCAGGGAAGTGGTGGAGTCACCATCCTTGGAAGTGCTCAAAAAACACATAAAATATGGGTTGTGGGTGTGAGTTTGGCAGTGCTGGGTTCTTGGCTGGACTCGATGACCTCAGGGGCCATTTCCATCCTCAATGATTCCATGACTGTTTACACAGGTGATAAGCCCCTTAGGCCAGAGATTCCTGGTTCTGCAGAGACCAGTGTGAAGGGCTCCTGACTCCAGCCAAAGCTTCCAGCTCACATCAGTCGTGGCTGTTTGGAGTTACCTTTCCATTGCACGTCCGTGACGACTGAAGGACAAGCAGCCTGTCCAGGGCTCTGCAGTTGTTAGAGGCTTGACTCAATGCAAACTTCATTTTTTTTCCCTGCCCCAGACTCTGCTGTGCCAGGAAAAGGCAGCCTGGAAAGGCTCACAGGTCCCACACAGCAGCAAACACTTTCTGTGAAGCAGGAGTGAAGCAGGGAGGTGAGCAGAGCTCATCCTGAAGAGATGGGCCAGTTCTGCCCCAGCTAGCAGCAGATACTGAAAACTAATTTTTTTCTGAAACAACTGGCCATGGAGCCTTTTAATAACATAACCGAAAAGGTCAGAGAAAGAATTTCACACTTCTTGAGCAAGCAGGCAGCCAGTATAACTTCATGCCTTCCAGGAACGAGGCAGCAAGAGCATACACTGCACCCTGAATTAACTGAGGCTCTGACACCCCTGCCAGGTCCTGCCTGCCTGGTGGCCTGTGGCTTTGCATCCTAAGAAAGGATGGACCCTGGAGAGGTGTGGTGAGGGAAACTCTGGGGAATCACCATGCTGGGGGGATGAATGACTGTGTCCAGCTGAACCATGATCAGAGTCACAGACTGCTTTATGTTGGCAGGGACCTTAAAGGTCATCGAATTCCAACTCTGCTGCTGTGGGCAGGGACACCTTCTGCTAATCCATAGGTCCTTGAGTCCAGAGGCAGGAGGTGCCTGCTACTCTCCATCCTGCTCCAGGCTGCCTCATTTCCAGCAGCTGGGAGTAGTGCCACTGCTTCACAAGCCCTCCTTCAGCACCTCAGCTGGGACAGGAGATGAGAGGGAAGTCTGAGGGCTCCGTGCCCAGTGGCTGTGAAGGGGACTGATGCTGGTCTGGCATCATCCTCCCTCTCCCAGGCTTGGAGGGTCTGGAGGCAGCCCCTGGGCTGGTTCTGGTGGGGCTCCCCTGGGGAGCTCTTCTGCGACCTGACCAGGGGGAGAGCAGGAGGGAGCTTTCAGCTGGGAAGTTTTTTTGGGTGGAAGAAGCCACATAAACGTGGCCTTGCTGCTGAGGTCACCAAGACCCAGCCCAGCATCCCCTGCTGTCCCTCAGGTGCTGCTGGGCTGGGAAGCTCAGGGAGGGTGCAATCCTCTGTTTGCATCTGCCACGCTGAGCCCAAGGCACCTTGGGGTCCTGCAGAGCTGTGGGGTGTGACAGCAGAGAGCACAGTGCCCCTCCAAACCTGCCCTGGGACACTGCTGCTTTGCCAGGGGCCTCCAAAAGCTGTGCTCCAGCTGCTGGTGTATCTGCTAGACCTGGAGAATGGGGAAGGGGCCTAAGTCGACCCAGCAGGAGGCGGGAATTAAGGGGCGGGAGAGCTCCTTAAGCTCCTCGTACTCTACAGATCTGCACAGCAAAGTCCTCCTGAAAAGCTCCGATAACCAAAATCATTAAAGCCCAAACAAACCAAGAGTAACTTGTTTTTAACACAACAATGCATTTGATTTGCCTTGAAGTGTCTGGAGAAAAATGGTTCTCCAGGGAAGTGTGGAAAGTAATCCTAGCTCCGTGATCCCTCCTCTCTGCTTTATTTGCCCCGGTCTGGCTTGGCTGCACAGGCTGGGATCCGTGGCTGTGGGCTCCATCACAAGCAGCAGCCAGCTGGGGGGATGCTGCCAGCCCCCTTCCTGCTCTCCCACCCTGGAAAACAGCTGGGATGAGGCCAGGGAGGCATGGAGGGGAATGAATTGCCCGCTTGCCCTCCTTTAAGCCCCACACAAGCATCTCCCAGCAGGCATTTAGCCCCTGCTGTTCCTGGTCCTCTCCTGCCAGCTCTTCCCAGCTCCAGCTGGGTCAGGCAAGGATCAGATAGGTGAGTTTGGAAACCACATCAGCACCTCTCTGGGATGGTTTGCATCGCTATTTGTCCCAAATCCTTGCTGAGTTAATGACTTCCTCCTCTGTGGGATATCCTCCTCCCAAATCCCTGTGAGGCTACATGCTCTGCCTTTCCTTGGTGCTCTCCTTGCCCTGAAGCACCTCTGGTCTGGGGTGGGGCTGGATTTCTCCTGGCAACAACCGTCCTCAAGAATTCTGAAATGAATGGGGAGACCTTTCAGAGCTTTAAATAAACACACACACACAATACCTTTGGGCAAGCTGCTTCCGGAGTCATCTTTTGGAGACCCTCAGAAACAGCGTGAGCATTTCCAGCAGACCTCAGATTATAAACTGAGGTGCCAGATTCAACCAGCAGGTATCGATTTCAGCACGGGAATGATTCTCTGTGTCTTGTGATATGTGGCAAGGCACGTAAAATAAGCACCATGTTCCCTCGGGGCTTGACAACCTGGATCTCTAAGGCAGCCTTGTGTGTAAAAAACCCCACTACTTTCCCTGGTTTTCAATGAAATCTGGATTAAAATTTTCAGGTTATTTGACGGAGGAGGTGAAGAGATGTTCTCCCCGTGTTTTTGGCATTAGCCTGTGTATTCTCATGTATGTGTGTGCATTCAAGATGTATGTACACAAATGGGTTCACATTTCTGAGCAGTCCCTTTCTCCTACCCTCCATGGGTTGTCCCCTCCCTGAACATCAACCCCAGCACATCCATTCACCTGGATTCTCATCTTCCCCCTCCCTGCCACTGCACTTCCTCTGGAGAAGCCTTGTTAGTAAGAACCTAATGAAGTAAATGTGCTAATTAACCTTCCATTACTCTCCTCATTAAATCAACCTTTAATTTGGTTGGCAAAGTTCCTCTCCTTTACCACCCAGCTGTCAGTTTTCTTCTGCTGCTTCAATCTCTCTTTGGCCTCGTGTCGGGGATGGGAAAATCAATCCCGGCCTGATTTTCCTTCCCCTTCTTTCCAGCCAGCTGTAAACTCCAGTCAACAAGAAAGTAATAATGTACTTTTCCCACCCTGGCAAGGAGAGTTGCAGACATCAATAAACAGCTATTTAGGATGCAAATCACTTTCCCAATCAGCCGTCAGCCTTTGAGTCTGGCAGGGATGACGCCGTGGTCTGTGGGCTCCCACGTCCCATCACCATGCTCCCACATCCCATCATGCTGCCTTGCAGCCATCCCAGAGCAGCTGTGGGATGCCCAGAGAGTTGCATCCCTCTGGGTTTGCCCCGCTCCAAGTCCTGACATGGGTGGAATGAGGCTTTGCAAGCCTTTGGAGGTTCTGGTTCCCTTCAGGACTCACACCACCCTGCATCCCTCCATCTCCATGGCCGAGGGTGCTCTCTATCCCCCAACATCTGCCTGTTGTTTCTTGGTGATCTCCAGAGCTTTTCTTTCCCCTTTTTCTTGGAGAACAAATGAATTGCAGGAGGGCAGGAGCAGCTGGAGACCAAAGGCAGTAGTGGAGCCTGCAGCTCTGGGGTGCTGCTGGGTGAGGGGCTCACCCTGAGCTGTGTTTCTCTCTCGCATGCTGATGGTGACTTGTGGACCAGCCTCAAGGGAAAACCCACACTTGCTCCTGATTTTGGGAAGATTGCATGGAATAAGGACACAGCTGAAGGCAGGGAGTGAGGTGGGGAAATACCTTGCAAATCAATGGACGGATAAAAAGGCATCTTGGGATCTTCCATGGGGAATCAGTGTGGGATAAACCATCCCCTGTCCCTTCGGTGGCACCTGGGGTGCTCTCCCAGCATTAGGACTGGGGACTGGTGCAGCCCATGGTCAGCAGGGATGCCACCATGAGGACAGCACAGGGCTTCTCAACCTTTTTTTCAACTGCTCAGGGGGTTGAGTTTGTGTCCTGATCCACAGGGAGTCACCTGCCCCACCTGCGTTAGGAGTAGCTTGTGCCTCTTCTACCTTCACGTATGGGCTATGGAAGTACAGGGTGGGGAAACACTGGGAGGACTCCCAGGCCAGCCTCCTCCTTTCCTTCTGCTTTGTGTGGCTGGATAATGTCTTGGAAAGTCCTTGCTGCAGAGGAGGAATGGATGGGGTGCTGGTAACTGAGGACTGCCAGCCAAATGTCTGGGGCAAGCTGGGTGTTGCAGAGCTGGCTGTTGTCTCCAGCTCGTGGAGGCTGAAGAACTCTCAGCTGGATGCTTCTGATGACCTCCAAGCCTGGACTTTGTCCCTTCTTCCAGCCCTTCTCCCCACCTGTGTGGCCCACACAGCTCTCCCTCCCTGTCAGCATCTTAATTGATCTTGTTGTTCTCAATCCCCCCCCTCCCCAGTGCTCCATCTCCAGCTGTGCTTAAACAGAACAAAATCTCTTCCAATTTCCCCGTCGCTTAAAAGAAAATTGAATCCTTTATCTGCGAGAGGAGAGGAAAACTGCAAACACACGAAACAGTAAAGAGTTAAATAATCAAAGCAGATGATTCCAAATTGCCTGGAAAGTTAAACATGAATGGCTTGGCTTCTTCCTGCGTGCTCCTTGGGTTTTTACAAGTATAAAAATATGCTTGCACTCCTTGTTCCCATTAAATATTCTTATCAAGCCAGCTCTGTAAATAAAGGGAAGGGGAGGAGGGAGTTACCAGGCGTGATTGACAGAACTGAAGTCCTCGTCTTTCTTGTCAGGGCCCAGTGCTCTTTGGCTGTGTTTATCTCTTTAATCTAAATATCAATCCGTGAGACCGAAATGGGGTGGAATAGGAATCATGACAGCCTGAGCGCTGAGGGGAGAGAGAGAGAGAAAGAGAGAGAGAGAGAGAGACTTACTGCAGCTTGTGCAGCCGCTCTCTGTCCTGATGGAGCTGTCAGGAAAAATGCACAGGGGTGGGAAAGCAAAACAAAAGCACAGCCTGGCCCCTTCCCCCCTGCCCAACCAAAAATAAAAAAAAAAAGAGGAAAGAAACCCAGCAGTTCAGCCCATGAGAGGGGAAAGAAAACCAGGGAGCAAATGCAGCCCTGCTCCTGTCCAAATTGCATCCTGCAAAGCACGAGCCAGGCAGCAGGATTCCCCGCCAAGCCTCCCAGTGTTCCCAGTAGAAGATGGGGTTGGGTGGTTTTCCTTTGATGCTGGCTTTAGCTGGTGATTTGGGATGTGGCTGGGAGTTCAAGGGAGGGCTTTTCCCAAGGTGATGCCCTTTGCCATGTGGACACTCCGGCCTCACAGCTCCTTCTCAGCAGTCCTTTCAGGGCCATCACTGTCTTCACCTTGATACATCCTCTCCCAGACTCCTCATGCTTTTACACCCAAAATGTTCCTGTAGAGCCAACACTCCGGGGCTTTTAAATCTGTTTTCAAAGCTGCCCTCAGCCCCCCAAAGCATCTCTCCCAGAGCATCCAAATGTCTCTCCCAAAGCATGCAAGGCTATGTTTCCTCGAGCAAAAGGCTCCCATGGGAATCAGCACCCAGGAGTGCTGAGTGACACTGTGACAATGCCACCCCTGGACAGATGACCTTGAGCTGCCCCTGGTGCTGCTGACACGCTGAGGTTGGTGTGTGAAGAGGAGGGCAATCTACCTGGACTGAAGGGCTTTTGGGAGCCATTAGATGTGCAAATCAGTAGGGTTCTGCCATTTCCGTTCTCCAGGATGGGATGCAACATGTTCATGTCCATCTCATGGCAAGGACCTGTTCAGCCCATCCCTCCTCCTTTGTTTTCATCCCCCCTCTGCCTGCTGGGCCTCTCACCTGGGTGAGGCACAGTTGCAGATGGTGGGTGGGTGGCGTGATCAGCTTCCCGGAGCTCTTGCAAGCACTTCAGTGATCTTTGAGAATTTATATTTCTTCCACCAGACTTTGACCTTAATTTCTTCCATTTTGCTGGGCTGTAAAATTCATTAGAGACCCAACAGCGAAGTGATTGAGATGTCAAGCCAGGCAGTTGGTGGGGTTATTTAATCGCTGAGATGTGCCACTTGCCATTTAGGTGGACAACAGGAGAATATGAAATCAATGAGGTTCATTAGTGAAGGGCTTGCACCCAGCTCCAGTAAAACCCGTGGGCATTTAAATGGTCCTGGGTGTCACCAGTGAAAACCACACTGGTAAAGCCTGTTTGTCTCACTTTTTGGGCCATCTTCTGTCACCTGGTGTTTTAAAGCCCAGTCTCCGGCCATTCCTGCAGCCTGGCTGCAGTAAATCACAGCTGCCCAGGCAAGTGTTAACCTTGCCTGTGTGGAGCTGATGTTGCAGGGGCTGCTGTTATAAAACACAATCAGGAAAGCTCTTGTTTTCCCTGGTGGCTGGCAGAAGAGGTGGGGAAAAGCTCTGCTATTCCCAGGGGGGTTGATTGACTATTTTTCCCCCCTAGCCAGGTTGAGCGCAGCCCTCTGGGGTCATTAGCACCGATTGAGCTCGCTGGCTCGGGGCAGGCTTTGGAGCTGCTGGGGAAGCGGTGGCAGCCCGGCTTTGCCTTGATTCCCCACTCCCTCTTTTTCCCAGCTAATCACTGGAGCCACTGGGCTCCAGTGCTGGCCAGCCAGCAGCTCTGCTCACTCCTGATTGCCACCTCCCACCGGGCAGCCTCTCTTTAAAAGCCTGGGAGAGAACACAGCAGGGCCAGGCAAGGCTGACAAAAGAGCTGTTTTCCGACTGAAGTCATTCCCTAACAACTTTAAGTAGGTTTTCCATTGGTTTTCCATTGGGCTTTCTCAGCCCAGTGATTGCATTTCATGGAAGCCCTTGGCCCTTCACATTTGTCTCCTCCAAGTCACAAATCAAATCCCGATCCCGGTGGCTACCAGCAGTTAGCTTTTACTCCCCTGGCACCTGAGGTTGCCCTGAGGAAGGGACGTTTGGATGGCTGCCTGCTTCATACATGCAGGTTTCGGTGGCCCCAAGAATCAGTAGGATGCCAGGGCATGGCTCCTCACCCTGGAACTCCTACACCATAGTCTGAGCAGCCCGTGGCTGCCCAGTCAGCCCCAAGCAGCAGCTACATCTGCCTCACTTTCCTAGAAAACCCAAAAAAAAAACCAGCTAGGAAGCAGATGGGAATCCTCCTTCTGTTTGCTTTCCCAAGCCACAGGCATCTTGCTGGAGCAAGCCAAGGGAGCAGGCAGGGCTCTGCCCGGTCACTCCAGTACCCTGACAGCTTTTTGACGTCCCGTAATTGCTTTCCTGCCACAACTCTTTTAAGCAGAGAGCTCCTGGCCAAAGCAATTTGTTCCCCATCAATTTTTATTTCCTGCTTTGTGCATGTGAGGGAGGGAAAACAAAGAGGGCGAAGGAGAAGAAACAGAGCTGGGACCTGCTCTGGTTCTGAGGGAAAGGTGGGAAGGGTTTGGCTCTTCAGCCAGGCAGGACACGGCTGCTGGTCATCATTCCAACGCGCTCTGCTCACCCCTGCAACCAACTTCCAGCTGCTCATCCCCGCCTGACCATTTTGGGGGAGGACTGCCGTGTCCCAGGGGCTCCGTGGGGGATCTGAGCCACCTCCCAAGGGCTCTTCTTGGTTCTTTTAGCACTTGCCCACTCCTCCTGCCGTGCTCCCTGAAGCTGCTGCGGGTAGAGTTAATCTCCGGCAGTTTAAGGAGTCGCTGAGTGGGTCTGGCGGATGATGAATGTCTAAACCATTACGGGGTGAAGCTCCATGGAGCTGTTTAAAACTGAATTCTCCCATGTAAATTTCTGCTCCATCAATCCTGATGACATGTCAAACATTGCTATTGTTTCCCCGAACAAATTGGACGACATGCCCTTTCCTGCAGATTTGCCCACGAGAGCAGAACCGCTCGCCAGCTCCTCGCTTTTGTCTCCATCTCTGCTGGCCTGCGGGTGGGGAAGGGTGGATGTGATGGCCCTTGGTGGGACAAAAGGAGACATCCCAAATATTTTGTGCTTGGGGGATGCTGATGGACAGAGACAGGCCGCGGGTATTTTCGTGTGATTCGTGTGCTGGGTGCCCGCACCATGCTGCAGCTCGGTAAATTAATCCTTTGGGTTATCCAGGCTTCCTCTCCTTGCCACTCTCCCAGAGTTTAGCTGCACAAATGTGGGATTTTTTAGAAATGGTCTGCGCTGGTGACAGCTCATAAAAGTACAGATGTGGACCCGCGTTTTCATCCTGCCCTTTTGCAGGCTCCAGTGGGCAAATCCCGCTTTAATATTCCAGGCAGGAGAGGAGAGCCGTAAAAGCCATTTGATTGCTTCTCCAGGTGGAACCCCCAGGAACTTCCAGCCAGATGCCTTTCCTCCCCGGGCTGTGGCAATGGATTCTTGCATGCTGGAGGGGGGAAACGAGTCAGTGATTGGGAAAAGCCACGGGAAAACAGCTGGGATTGCTGACAGTTCGGTGGGATTTGGGGTGTTCTGCAGGCTCTGCGTGCTCTCTCGGAGCCCTGGGCATCGCTCTGCAATGGGAGTGTGTGTTGCCTCCCCAGGGGCTTGAGCAGCTGAGCATCCTTTTCACCCTTAGAGGGGAAAAAGCTTGGTAGTGCAGAAACAGGTGAAGATCCCAAATTAAATATGCTGAGCGCGAGTGGTTTGGCTTTTTTTTTTTTTTTTTTAGCATGTTCCCTGTCACGCTCGACTAACCTGCTCCATTGCCCAGCATCATCTCCACGATGTTCAGCTGCCAGGAAAGGCATCCAGCCGGCCTCACCTTCCACCTCCCTGATGTAAATCAGGGACATTAATTAGCTCGGCTGGAGAGGAGGTGGATGGGGCAGAGTCAGGCTGCCTGTCCTCCTGGCTCCTCGGGAGAGGGGCTTTTTGCCTCGCTGGCACTTCTGTTGTCATCACAGCTTGTGGTCCAGCCACCCTCCTGGCTCCCCTCTCCCCAGGGCTCCCAATTCCCTCCTCACTAACCTTCTTTTGACCTTCCTCCTTCCCTATCTTTTTTTTCTTTTTTTTTTTTTCCCCTCGTCAGAAGAAAATTACACTTTCCCCAGTGTTGTCTGTCACCGCAATAAGCACTTACGAGTGCAATTGTTTGGGGCCAAATGAAGGGAATTCGTTTTGCCCGTGCTTTCTGGTACTGTCAGACCCCCTGTAAATCATTATCTCATCACCAGCCCATCCAGGTGCATGGAAAATGCTTTTCTGGGCTCTGCTCTCACACCAGCCACTTAGGAATTAATGGAACCGAGGGATTCACAGTAGTTGCAGGGCACAGAAGTAACGGGTAGGAAAAATCCTGGATGGAGGTGGCAATGCTGAGGCTGCTCGAAGCACTCAAGGATTCTGGGGAGAGAGGACCCAAAAAAGGGGCTGTTGGCAGGTGTTAGGATGGGGGATTAACCCCAGAATGAGTTGGCTGAAGGCTGCTGGTGTGGGCAGATGGTGTGGGTTGACCCTCCCCTTCTCTCCAAGTGTTTCCATACGGAAGAGTTGCCGCGCTCTGCCTGGGATGCAGCACATCCATGGATGTCCTCTGAGGGGGGAAGATGGACCCCAGAAGGACCTGTTCCCCAAAAGCTGGTGCTGCTCTTTCTCTGGGCATCTCTCCAGGCAGATTTCCACAGATCTGTTCTGCTTTATTGAACACAATTCCAAACGGAAAGGAATTCGCATCGTAGCGGTGGAGAGGAAAATCAGCAAAACCAGTCGGTCTGGAAGGCTGGATCCACCAGAGCACCCTTTCGGACTGCAACAAGCAGCAGGAGTTCACTTCTCAGCCTGGGAAAACGTTTGGGGAGGAAAAACTTAAGTAATCCTGTCTGGTTTTCATGCCTTTGGCTCTCCGTCACCGCATGGTGCGGCAGGGGAGCAGCACATGGGGGTAAAGCTGTGCTCAAGCTCCCACTCTGCTGTCAAGGGTAATCAAGGCCATCGATAAATCAGGAAGGTTTCAGGAGCAGGCTGTGTTCCATGCCACTCCTAAAATACAGCCTTTTCCTGCTATCTGGACGTGAAATGTGTCTTTGACCCTGCTTCTTCACATTCCTGTTGGTCTCTAAGTAATCCAGACAGGACTCAATTTAGAAAATATACTGGGGGAGAAAAAGGATATTTTGGGGGCTGCATTTCGCTTTCCTCACCTAAAAATAAAATCTTCTGCTCCTTTTTTCTGCCACCACTCATGCATATTTCATATATTCATTAGAGCAGAGACTTTAAAACACAAATAAATCTTGCTTTGCTCATCCAGAGCTGACACAGTGAGTTGTGAACACCTTCCCCAGAAGGTGCTGGTCATTTAGCCGTGAACAACCTGCTCCAGCTCGTGTAGCTGTAGGTGCATCCCACAGCATCCTCAGCCACTCAGTCCGTGGGAATGCAGCAGATTGCACCCCCAGAAGGGCTGTCCTTGTGGAAAGCAAGACCAAAATCACTCTTCCTTGCTTTTCCAGATCTGTATTTTAGCCTAGGGGTTGCATTCTGAAGTGTGATAGGTTTTTATTCCTCTACTCTTGTCGTGGTTTGGCACTGGCCAAACGCCAGGCACCCACAAAAACCACTCACTCACCCTCCCCTGACACAGATGGGCAGAGGAGAGGAAAAAAACAATGAACAAATGATTCATGAGTTGAGATAAGAGACTGCAAGAAAGCATTCCAAGGGCAGGTACAGAGTGAGTTTATTACTAACAAAATCAGGGGAGGATAATGAGAAGTAAAATAAGCCCTTAAAAAAACACCTTCTCTTCCCCCTAACCCCATCCTCCTTCCCACCGACAGCGCAGGGGACAGGATGTGGGGATTTTGGTCAGTTCACCAGCCAAGGTTTTCTTCTGCTTGGCTCAGGGAGAAGAGTCCTTCCCCTGTGAGACCGTGGGGTCCCTCCCACAGGAGACAGCTCTCCATGAACTTCTCCAGCATGGGTCCAAATGTCACAAGCAGCAGTCCTCCCAAAACTGCTGCAACCTGAGTCCCTCCCATGGGCACACAACCCTCCCAAAACTGCTGTGGCGTGGGTCTCTCTTCCATGCCTTCACAGGGACAGGAAAGGTGGCCCTCAGGAATTATCCATGGAGTCTTTTATTTCAGGTGTGCTTCCCAGATTAGCTTAGTGTGTCAGGGAAAGCAAGTGGGTGCAACGTTTCCCACTGCCAAAGGTTTTGGGAGCGAAGCTGAGGAATGTTGGTGGAGGGCAGTGAGCTAGAGAAGGCTGGGAGTCAGGGATGAGCAGGGGAGTGCAAGCAGCCCCTGCCCTGAGGCTCTTGGGGGACAAATGGCAGCACACCAGGTCTGCAGTGCTGTGTTCAGTGTGACATTTCCATAAACACCTTGGTTTATTGATGAAATTTTACATTTTTCAGGCAACTGACAATGATGTGGGCTCCTATGGAAAAGTCAGTTATTTCTTCAGCGATGACCCTGACCGGTAAGTGTGTCTGACTGGCCGGAATTTGTTCCTCCAAAATCCTCCTCTAACCTCACTAGGCAGTCACAGGGCGATTAAAGGCACTGGTTGTGTCCTGTCTGTGAGATGTCCTATGATCCCCTGTGTGTGTGCTGTCACACACCTGATGCTCAGCATGTTTAATTGCTTTGCTAAGTTGGGACCTGCGGGCGCCAGTAAATGGTTTCGCAGTGAGCTGTCAGCCCTGGAGCAGCACCTGTGGTGGAAAGTTGGGGAATACACATGGTCTGCCCAGTAGAACAGACCTGGGGGCCTCTGCACCCGTTTTCTCTGCCTGTGGAGCAGCACTGAGGGTTTCTCACTGCTCAGCAGTGTGGAGCTCTGGAAGATGTTCTGGGACCTAACATCCCGTGGGGAAAAAGTCATGAACTTCACACTGCCAGGCTGCTGCCTCTCCATCTCCTGTGTGTGGTCACCGAGGCTTTTTCCCCTTCCTTTGCCGTCCCCTCAGTTTCTCCCTGGACAAGGACACGGGTGTGATCATCCTGACAGCTCGGCTGGACTTTGAGACCATGCAGCGCTACACCCTGACCGTCATCGCCCGGGACGGCGGCGGGGAGGAGACGACGGGGCGCGTCAGGATCAATGTCCTCGATGTCAATGACAATGTCCCCACCTTCCAGAAGGAGGCTTACCTGGGGGCCCTGCGGGAGAATGAGCCCTCTGTCACCCAGGTGGTCCGGCTCCGGGTGAGGGACTGCCATGGCTACTCCGCTTGGGATGTGCAGTAGGGAGACAGGAGTTAGGATCACGGGATGGTTTGGGTTGGAAGGGGTCTTAGAGCTCAGACTTAGAGCTTCCAACCCCCTGCCATGGCCAGGAACGTCTTCCACAAGCCCCATTCAGCCTGGCCTTGAACACTTCCAGGGATGGGGTAGTCACAGCTCTTCTGGGAACTTCATGCCAAGGCCCCACCACCCTCACAGGGGAGAATATCTACCTAATATCTAATCTAAACCTCCCTCTGTCAGTTTAAAATGACCAGTGATGGGTTTAACAAACACCTTCCCAAGCAGGTCCCAACATCCAGTTTCTTTCTTGGATCAGAGAAGCAGGCGAGAGGAGTCTGGTTTACAGATCCCCTCAGGGCCCCTGATGGACACAGCTCCCTCCATCACTTTTCCAGTCTCCTCAGGCCCAGCCTGCACCTCCCATCCCCTCAGCTCTCCCTGGCACAGCTCCCATGCCCATGGATTCCCTCTGCTCACACCCTTAGGCATCTGATGAGGACTCCCCTCCCAACAACCAGATCTCCTACAGCATCGTGCAGGCCTCTGCCTTCCGCGACTACTTTGACATCACGGTGTCAGAAGGGTACGGAGGTAGGTGCTGTTCCTGGCACCCCTGAGCGTGCCCACCTCCTGCTCGGTGTACAGCTGCTCCCCTGACCCCCCCCTCACTGTGCATCCTTCCAGTGATCAGCGTGAACCACCCCCTGGACTACGAGCAGCTGGCCAACGGGGTCATCTACCTGACGGTGATGGCCAAGGACGCCGGCAACCCGCCGCTCAACAGCACCGTCCCTGTCACCATCGAGGTGTTTGTAAGTGCCAGCGCCCGCCATTCCCCGTGTGCTTTCCCTGCAATCGCTCCGCAGCACCGCCAACAATTCACCAATAACCTGTCGCTCCACCTTGGTCTTTTCAGGGCCAAGTTCTTCTGGGATAGTCCCTTATGGGGAGTTCCTCTTATCCGGGTTCTCTGTCAGGAAGGATACTCCAAAGGCTCGTTAGGCTCTTGTTCCTCGTGTTTATTAATATATTATCAAAAGATTTGGCAGGTCTTCCCCAGACTTTCTGCTCAAGTTCAACCCACCGTCACCTGGATCAAATTGGCTCAAAAGGCACAAAATGGCCCTGAAATATGCAGCTTTTTTATCTTTATATTTATTTTCACCCAATTAACAATAGACACGTAAATTATTTTTCTTAGTGACCCAACACCTGTGTGCTGCACTGCGGCATTCTCTATCCAATCACTTTACTACTACTCAAAAACCTCTAGAAGAAGAATATGAAGAAGAAAGAAGGACAAGAGACAATATCCTAAATCCTCCATCTTGTCTTTTGTTCTCTAAACTAGTTTAAACTCTAAACTAACTTTTTCACCCAGTGACTTAAGAAAACTTTCTAATTTACACACTCCCACTTTTAATTTTTCTATTTAACAGTTGTTTTCATGGTGTTATATGAAACCCAGTGTTTTCTTGGATGTCAGAGCCAGGTATCAGAGATAAGGGCACGTACTCTGTGCCTCAGACTCCAACATAACCCAACAGGACCATCCCACCCCATGCAGGATTATGAGTGGGTTCCTATTACACGTGTGTCACGCATATCTCATGCCACGGGGTGAGGAGCAGGGCAGGAGCGGTGTGGACATCCCTCTGGAGGAGGGGTTTCTGCTGGGAGGCGCCACAGCGCTCCTGGGGAGGATGAGATCGGCGTGTCGCTTTGAGGCACGCCGTGGTTCGAGGATGTCTGCAGGGAGGTATCAGTGATGGAGGCAGTTTGGCTGATAACGTGTCAGTCTCGCAGCCGTGGGATCTCCGCCAGGCTGGCGGCAGCGTCACTCCGGGAAGGTGAAGGAGATAAAGGCAACGATGCTGTAAGATGGGAATGAAGTCCCATGAGCATGTCTCTCCTTCAGATCCCTCACAGTGCTCAAGAAAGGGGGAGCAAGGCAGTGCCCAGGGAGTTAGTGGTGGTTAAGTACATCCTTCCCACACTGTGCTTTCGACAGCGTAAACACCTCTTTCTCAAGACCACACTTCAGTGGGTCATCTCCCCACGTTGGGTCTTGTACCCTGGCAGAGTTTAAGTAGCTGTCACTTTTCCCACGCTCAACCAAAGGGAATTTCTCTCAGCTGGAAAAAGAAAAGAAATAAAAGCCTAAAACTAGGAGGAAAATGAGGGGGAAGTGTTTTGTGAGGGCACTTGAGGAACAAGAGCCGTGAGAAGGCAGAACCAGAGCGAGTGTGGAGGGAGGTAATTTTTTTTCATCGTTTGGTTGTTGGTTTTTAATAAAGAAGTCAAACTCGGCTTGTAGATTTCCCATTAGGGGACAATACGCTTTTGTAGAGGGAGTCGCCGAGTCAGAACTAATAGTGCGCGCCGCGCCAGGATCTCGGGAAATAGCTCCGCTAATAAGTTTCTGCCTCACTCCCTGCCACTGACGCCCTGCTCAGAGCGATGAGCCAGTGACTCACGGCGGGCCTGTGCCTGGAGGAGAGGGGTTGTGTGTTCAGCGTGAGCAGCTGCCACTCCCAGCATCCTTGGAGATGGCAGGGAGTGGTAGGACAAGGGGGATCAGCTTCAAACTGGAGGAGAGGGGAGGTTCAGGTTGGATGCTGGGAAGGAATTGTTCCCTGGGAGGGTGGTGAGGCCCTGGCACAGGGTGCCCAGAGGAGCTGTGGCTGCCCCTGGATCCCTGGAAGTGTCCAAGGCCAGGTTGGATGGGGCTGGGAGCAACCTGGGGTGGTGGAAGGTGTCCTTGCCCATGGCGAGGGGTGGGAACTGTCTGAGCTTCGATTTCCCTTCCAACCCAATCCACTCTGAGATTCTATGATACAATGGCTGTCTGAGGGTGAAGCTGTAGGGAGGAGGGCTGAGGGTCAGGAGAACACAGGAAGCTGTTTTTAGCTGGTTAGGTGGATAATGTCTTCTATGGGAGTGGAAGAGTGCCGGGTTCTGTCTGGCGTCGCTGCAGGTGCCTTGGAGAGCTTTGGGGCTCCTGTGGCTGAATTGGGAAATGTCCTTCTCGAGTAAAAGGCAGGTGCAGGCCAGCTCTGGCCAGATGGAGAGCCAGCCAGAAGCAAACCCTGCCTCCTTGGGACCAGGCTTGTCGGGCCGTGGCTTTGCTGAGCATGGCCTGATGATCTCAGGAACATTAATGACACGACACAGCATCTGCTCTGGCTCGTGTCCACCCAGCTGGAGCCCCAGCTCAGCCCCATCCAGCTGCATGTAGATGCACACTAAGGCTCTCCATTGCCTTTAACCTGCCCAGGCCTCCTGGGTTTGCCCTGGATGAGCCCCACCAACCCCCGGGAGGAGGAGGAGGAGGAGGAGGAGGAGGGATGGTGAGAACATCACTGGGACAGGCAACAAGTTTCTCATTGCTCTCAGAGGAGACGCCAGGAAAGCTGAGTGACTCAAAGGCTGATTAAAGACCACCTGCTTACAGAAACTAAAGCAGGGACTAGCAATTTAATTGCAGCACGATGGGCATCGTTGGCACCTGAAATTGCTTCAAATCTCAAGTTCAGTGGGCTGAGCCTACAGGTCCTTCAATGGTCTCTGGGTAGAAAATGTCTCCAGAGCAGCCCTAGGGAAATGGAGAGGCCCATAACGGTGTTTTAATGTCCTGGCAGCTCTGTCCTTCCCTCCAAAGGCAGTTGGGTTTGGTTCATTTAAGGCAGATTCGTAACAATATTTAAACAGCATTTAAAGCCCCCTTGGGGAGCTTTAAACCAGTCCAAAATCTGTTTTTAGGGATGTTGCGAGCAACTGTCCCTGCCTGGTTTCCCCAGGATGGCCATAGTCCCTGGCAAAGAAAGGCTTGGAGGGAGCACATGGGGATGCAAACCAGCTTCCCCCCAAAAAATGCTATGGCTGCCCTGTGTGCAAACACCCACAACATCTCTGCTCTGCAAGGAAGGCACCCAAAGCTCAGCAGCCCCCCGGCCACTCCAGTTCGCCTCATGACCTTGTGGTCGGGATGAGCTGGGACACTAAGCCAGCCCTGTACTGCCCAGGGAGGGAGGATCAGGTCTGTGCACGGTGCTGTGCTGCTCCATGTGGTGCCTGAGGCTTTCTCAGCCTTGCGGTAGAGTCAGGAACAGAGAAACCCTTTGCTCAGCTCCCCAGGGCCGCCTTCCCCTCGCTGGCATCGTAAACTGGTCACGCCTTGAGATGCAGTCACCCAGGAGCATCCATCCCCCTCCCAGACTTTTACGGCTGCTTGACCATTTTGCCTCTTTCCCAAGCAGCCTTCTCTTTGCTTCAGGATGAAAATGACAATCCCCCCACGTTCAGCAAGCCCTCCTACGTGATAGCCATCATGGAGGACATTATGGCAGGTACGGGGCACGCCCCTGCTCCTTCTCTGGGCTCCCAGGAGAGCCCTGGGGGTTTTACACCCGGAATGGGGTGGGTGATCCTTTTTGGGGAGGTGAAGCCTGGTAAAGTCTCATAGCTGTGGGGCCTGGGGGTTGGGCACGGTGCGTATGTGCGGAGAAGGGACCCCTTGGCTGAGTGACCTGCAGGAGCAGTGTGGGGGCACAGGGCTGTCCTGGCTCATCCCAGTCCTCATTTCTGCCTCCCCCAAGGAGCCACAGTGCTGTTTCTCAATGCCACGGACATGGACAAGTCCAGGGAGTATGGGCAGGAGTCAATCATCTACTCCCTGGAAGGCTCCTCGCATTTTCGCATCAATGCTCGCTCAGGTGAGCCTCCGGCCGTGCTCGTCCCTTTTCCTTTCAGTTCCCTCTTTCAGCCCCACCCTTCCCTCCTCTCCTGCAATCAGCCTGCTTAGGAGTCCCAGGATTTTAAGGGATTCACCAGATTTCAGATACCACCACTTGCTCCATCACCCTGAGAGCTTCAGCAGAGGCATCCGTGTAAACTCAGCTCCTCAGCCTAAGGAAAGGCTTGCCTGTGAAGGTTCCTGTTACTTGAGGAGTTGCCAAGGTCCATCTATTTGGATCCAAAAGAAAGGGGCCCATTTGTGGATTATCCTGACCTTGGTTTTAAGTGTTTATTTTTTAACCTTGCCGTCTCCTGTGGCTGCAGGAGAAATCACAACAACATCTTTGCTGGACCGGGAGGCCAAATCCGAGTACATCCTCATTGTCCGGGCGGTGGACGGAGGCGTGGGGCACCACCAGAAGACAGGCATTGCTATGGTGAGTGTGGGAAGAATTCCCATCTCCCTGAGCCACTGGTGCCCACCTGGGACTGGGACTGTGGAGGGCTGCAGAGTTTCATTTTCACTGGGTGAAGAGCACTCCGTGGCTCCTGCCCTCTGCGCTGCCCCTGCTGCTGCTCCCAGAATGACTGTCCAGGTGGTGTAGAGCTGGAAATCAGCTTGCTTTCCTGGAAAACCACTCACACAGGAGCCACTTGACTTTCCAGAGCCTGTGGATGTGGTAATGAGTCCCATTTCACCTGCAGAACTCTCCCTTTGTTCAGCTCCCTCTGTTCCTCTTGAGAAGGGGCTTACTCAGAGAGCCTGCAGGTACACGTGATTATTCCTTAGTCTTTTCACATGCTGCCTGGGTCAAGGGTTTCCAGCCACTCTGGAATGCCTGTGCTCCTGGGAAGGTTCTGGTGGAGCTGCACGTTGAAGGCTTGGGCTTTGCCTTGCTCTTTTCAGGCCTCAGGGAACCCCACTGTCGGCAAAGCCAACAGGAAATATCAAAAGATCAAAAGCCAAGGATGCATCCTTGATGGAATTGATGACCTTAAAGGTCTTTTCCAACCTCAAGTATTCCGTGATTCTCTCTCTCACTGCTGGTGGCATCACATTTCTTTGGACATTTCATTATTTTGGATGCTCCTGTTCCCCGGATGCTCAGTTGGGTTGCAGGAGAGATGTCCCACACAAGGACAGATGCATAAAAAATTATGGTTGTGCTGAGGAATAGCCCAAAAATAATTGTCCCTCCTGCTGAGGGCCATCAGGAGGTCTGTGGCAGAGGACTAATGGAACCTCCCAGAGATGTATGGTGGCGTTGGCCAGGCACCAGCATTGGCCTGTGGAATGCTGAGATCTCCTCTGGGGCTCCAGATGGGATTGTGTTGTCCTAATACCCTTCTTAAAAGGCAAAACAAGGGGGGAAAAGATGATCCCTGATCCCTAAAAAAGTTAAAGAATATTAAAGCTCAGTGAGACTAGGGCAGCTGAGTAAGTTTGTCTGCTGGGTTATACAGCTGGCACTCAAAATAATCATTTTTGACCGGGAATAAAGGTCCATTCAGGGGCCTTGCAGGGTGATGTAAGGCACATGGGCTGCTCGGAGTGGGTCAGCACTTCCCCAGGGACCACCATGGGGAAAACTGGCCTCTTCTACCACGGGGTGGCACCAGCAGCTCAGCCTGGTGTGACAGCAGGACACAGTGGTGTGGGAGCAGAGGAGATCCCAGGAAAAGCCCCACCAGGACCTGCTGAGGGGTGGCAGCTGCCAGGGGTTCCCCTAGAGCTGCAGCCCTTTCCCTCAGACACCTGCAGAGCCCCACAGGCTGGGGAGAAATGTGTTCTGTGGGGAGGTGAGGGACACCCAGGCAGCAGGATGTATCCCACAGGCTGGCTGCTGTCACTGGGATGCCATTTGTCACATTGAAGATAAAGGCAGGTAACACTTCAGGGCACCATCCTCACCCCTGCTCTTGTCTTTGCACCTCCCACCCCCTGTTACCGTACTCCCTCCTCATTTATTTTTGGGGTTTTTTGTCTGTTGCTTTTTACCAGTCACTTGTATTTTTCCTTCCTTTCCTGCCACATTCCCAGTGCATCCTCTCTCCCACTGATTTTCACCCCCTCTTCCAGTGAGGGAGCTGCTTGAAGACACACCTTGTGCCCTGTGGTTGTTCCTAAGTGTGATAAACACACAGGAGCAAAACCCAGTTCAGCTATGCCAAGGAGCCTTGGCTGCAAACCCTCAGGATGTCGATTATTTTTGCAGTTTTTCCCTCCAGAAACACAGAATCACAAAACCCATGGAATAACTCAGGCTGGAAAAGGTCTCTGAGAGGACCAGCCCAGGGCTAACCCACATCCCCAAGTGCCACAAGTACACATCTTCTAAATCCCCTGAGGGACGGTGACTCTGCCACTGCCTGAACCACGTGTGGGCTACATCCAGGGGACATTCCACACCTCAGGGGACAATCTTTGCTTCCTTGCTCTCTGACAGGTGAACATCACGCTGCTGGACATCAATGACAACTACCCCACCTGGAAGGACGAGCCGTACTTCATTAACCTGGTGGAAATGACGCCCCCAAACTCGGACGTCACCACGGTACGTGTGAGGCGAGGCGATGGCTGTCCTGAAGGGTTGGCTGGAGCAGGGGGTCACCTCCAAACCGGGGTCACCTTCAGCCCAGCAGCATCTTGCAGAATTCCATTCAAAAGCCCACCATCCCCTGTGTCTCTTCTCCCTGGTGGGACTTTTTTTTTTTCCTCCAAATTGTGTGGATTTTGGCCAAATCCTCCTTTTCTTAGCCTTGCCTGCGACCTCCTTCAAGGACCTCTCTGAAAGACTTTGATTTAGAGCCTTTCAAGTCCCTCTGGCGAAATAAAAGAGAAGAAGAGGGGGAGGCTTCTATTCCATCACGCCAAGAGAAAAATGACGGGAACAAAATGGAAAATAAATGAGGGAAAAGCGAAGAGAATCCACAAAATCATATAAGAAGGAAGGAAAAAAAAAAAAAAGAAAAAAAGAAAAAAAAAAGAAAAAAAGAAAAAAAAAGAGTTTTTTTTTTTTAAGGGGGAGAAGGGTCTGGCAGTGCTGCCCGAGCCAGAGCACAGTGGTTTTGTCTCCTTCAGCCCTGCTGCTCAGCGCCAGCTTGAAGTCATCTTGCCTTTGACAAGCGAATTAGTTGCTGGGAAAATAATTATTTTGTCACCGATCCGATGTAAATTCAGCTGCAGGACAAGCAGCGGGAGCTGGGGAAGTTATGAGGGCAATCAAATTGGGGTTTTTTTTAATGTAAATGTCCCCTGTAATTAAAAACGTCACAGGGAGAACAATAAAGCACAAAATATCTGGCGTGGAGGAGAACTCCACCAAGGAATTATTCCCAGCATTCCTGATGTGGCAGCACAAGTTCCTCAGCCTGCCTCTTTGTCCCATTCACTTTATTTTTCCAATGGGCCCTTGATTTTTAGCTGGTTTCATTCCAAAGGAGGAAAACCCAGTTTGGTTGCCACGCGTTTTTGTCTTGTCACGCCATTACCTCCTGTGCTCACAGTCCAGTTTTGGGGAGATTTAACACCACAGCAGATGTCTCCAGGGTGCAAACTCCCTGCAAATGTCATGAAAATACGGAGCTGGATGGAGGAAGAACTTCTTGCTGCTGCTGGTGCAGGGAGGCCGATCAAACCTCCGTGGGGACTCCCCACGGGAGTTGATTCCCAGCGCTCTCCTGTAATTTTGTGCTGTTCCCCCACGGCAGGTGGTGGCTGTAGACCCAGACCTGGGGGAGAACGGCACGGTGGTGTACAGCATCCGGCCTCCCAACAAGTTCTACACCCTCAACAGCACCACGGGCAAGATCCGCACCTCGGGCGTGCTGCTGGACCGGGAGAATCCCAACCCCCAGGAGGCCCAGCTCATGCGCAGGATCGTGGTGTCCGTCACCGACTGTAAGCTTCTGTCCCACACTGACTGCTTTCACTGTGGAGCTGGACCTTCCCCAGCCCGATTTTGCCTTTATGACAAAGTCTCTTCTATTTTCTTCTCTCCCGTTGTGAGCAGGAGTGTTTCTGAGGTCAAAAAACGGGAGTAGCTTTAAACCTGCTGCTAAAACAAGCTAGGAACCCCTCGAAATGTGAGCGCAGTCATTCATGTAGCAACCCTGAAAATGAGCCTGAGAGGCAGGAACTCTCCCTCCCCTCAGCCTTGCTCCACTGGCATCCCAGAAAATCAATTGAGCAGGTGAGGGAAACAGAGCTGATGGGCTTTTCTCTGGAAATATTGCAGTAGGGAAACTTTCCTTAGGCAAAAAAAAAAGGTAGATATACAAAGATCATTCTTTATTTTCAGGACAAAGGGGAATAAACCAAAAGAGGAGTCAATGAGATCAGGTGTTGGGAGGAAATTCTTTAATAAGAAGGTGGTGGAACAGGTTGCCCAGAGAAGCTGTGTCTGCTCTAACCCTGGAAGTGTCCCAGGCCAGGTTGGATGGGGCTTGGAGCAACCTCGTCTAGTGGAAGGTGTCCCTGCCTGTGGCAGAGGGCTGGAATTAGATTATCTGTAAGGTCCCTTCCAACCCAAACCATTCTAGAATTCTATCTAATTGTCCACCTGTGGCAGAGTGTTCATCCACAACAAAGCCATCACCCCATCCTGCACTGCTGTCTGCGTGGGGGCTGAGGGCTCCCTTTTAGGGGAAAGGGGTGGAAACAACTCAACCTTGAGACCCCATTCCTGGCCTCCACAGGTGGGAGGCCACCCCTGAGAGCCACCAGCAGCGCCACAGTTTTTGTCAACCTGCTGGACCTGAACGACAATGACCCCACTTTCCAAAACCTGCCCTCTGTTGCCGAGATCGCCGAGGGCCTTCCCGCGGGCTCCTCTGTCTTCCAGGTGAGCGTGTCCCACTGCTGGCACTCCTCACGCCAGGAGCTGCTGCTGTCACTGCCATGGCTTCTGCAAAGGGGGGCTAGCAACACCTCCTCTCCCTTCTCTTCATCTTCTCCATCTCCTCCATCCTCTCCATCTCCTTCTCTTTGCCATGTTCTAGCAGTGGAACGGGGGGAATGCAGGAGGGGTTGTGTGTCTTTACTCCGAGGGCTCACTCCGGGTGGGGAGGGTCCTCAAAGGCCATTTCACCCCCACATCCCAGGGCACTCGGGATTTCTCTGCCGTGGCTCCCACGGGCAGGAGACCATCAAGGTGCTCTCCCCACCAGGTCGTGGCCATCGACCTGGACGAGGGCCCCAACGGGCAGGTGTCGTACCGCATGCAGGTGGGCATGCCCCGCATGGATTTCCTCATCAACAGCACTGGCGGGCTGGTCACCTCCACAGCCGTGCTGGACAGGGAGAGGATCCCCGAGTACTTCCTGCGGGTGGTGGCCAGCGACGCCGGCACGCCCGCCAAGAGCTCCACCAGCACCCTCACTGTCAAAGGTGGGTGCCCCGAGACCCCACGGTGACCAGGACCTCACTGGAGGAGGTGCAGCTCCTGTAGGAGACACACTGAGGCCTGGAAACAGGATCAGGTCTGGCTTTGTGTACAGCAGGACGTAGGGACGGCTCCCATCCCCACAGGCTCCGTGTCTGCCATAAGCAGAGATGGGGAAAACCTGTTGTTTCTGGCAGGGCCCCCCAAATTCTCTAGGTTTTTTGGGGTTTTTTTTCTCCATTCCCTCATCCCCAGTGTTGCTTTTTCTTTTGCTTCAGCATGTGACTCCCATCAGCTGCGTGCCTGGGCAGCCCACGCAATCCCAGTTCAGAGCTGGAGCCTTACTGCGTGGCCTGTCTTTAATTTAATGCCTCACTGTTCACTGGCCTCGTGCAAGTCTAGTGCTGCAAAAGGATAAGCATCATCTGGAAATAAACTGACCCTGGATTGTCCTCAAGCCTGACTTTGGAAAAGAACTTCCTGGTCCTGTACCTTCAGAGATCTCTGCCCAAGAAATACTGAGTTTATATTTAAGCCCCAGGTTTTCCTTTGGATGGTGATGGAAACAGACTTGGTGAACTTGAATTTCAGTGATGTAGTGGTTTTTTCGCTGTGAGGAGGGTGACCTGTGTGAGGGTGACCTACAGCCACTCCACAGGCACCCCAGTGCACAAATGTCAGGGAGTGTCGGGCAGAGCATCCCCTGGGATGCTGAGAGCAGCAGGCGGGAGGTTTGGGAGCCCAGCCTGGCATCTGCAGGAGGGGCAGCCCTGGCAGCACACTCAGCTCTGCTCCCCCTTTTCAGTTCTGGACGTGAACGATGAGAACCCCACCTTCTTCCCCTCCGTCTACAACGTGTCCCTGCCCGAGGACGTGGCCCGGGATTTCAAAGTGGTCCGGCTCAACTGCACGGATGCCGACATCGGGCTGAACGCTGAGCTCAGCTACTTCATCACAGGTGTGAGCCCCATGCAGAACGGGAACTTTGGTTGCACAGGATGCCCCAGACCTCGGCCAGGGTGTTCTGCACTTCAGCACTGCCTTTCCCAGCCCCTCCAAACCTTGTCCGGCATCGCCCTCTGCTGAGCAGCCCCGCTTGGCTCCCGGCCATGCTGACCACTCTGCTGACCCCCAGCATCCCTAGGAAAGCATGAGGATGGGCAGAACACGGCTAGGGAGCAGGGGCTGGGGTGGCTTTCGTGGGTGTTTATGGTTGGAAGCCATAAATGGAGTTTTGGGGCATTTTCATAGCCCTGTGGGCAGGTGGGGTTGGGTGGGCAGCGCCCAGCTCGCTCCGCAGCTGCAGCACCCCGCAGCAGGAGCCTGGGGAATCCCCTGGCCACGGTTTGACTTGCAAACTGCACACTGAGCCCTCAGGAAGAGGGTGAAAACAGAAGTGTCACCAGAGAGTCATTTTTCCCACAGCAGCAGCCTGCCCTCTCATGTAGCGGCCCCTCCGGCCTCTCCGCCAGTGAAACGGGGCGTGTTGTCCCACAGCTACCACGACTCACGGGCACAGTTACCCCAGTTTGCCTCCACAGCATTCAGGAAATGATTCAGCTTTTCCCACAGCCATTGGATTTTTCCTGTGAGGCAGAGGGAAGGAGCTCTGCCGGGGACATGATACGAAACCATCCTCGCACGGCTGGGCTGACCCCGTACCCAGGCCACAGAATCCAACAAAGTCTCCTCAAGCTGCAGCAGGGAAGGTTCAGATTAGACACTGGGAAAACATCTTTACTGAAAGGGTAGCCAGGCATTGGAACAGGCTGTCCAGGGAAGTAGTGGATGCTTCATCCCTGGAGGTGCTAGAGGTCAGGTGAGACACGGCTTGGAGCAGTCTGGTCTAGTGTGTGTCCCTGCCCGTGGCAAGGTGCTGGAAGAAGATGACCTTTAAGGCCCCTCCCAACCCAACCCAAACCATTCCAAGTTTCTACCCTACTTGTCCTTCTCTGCAGGTGGGAACCAGGATGGCAAATTCAGCGTCGGCTTCAGGGACGGGGTGGTCAGGACAGTCGTGAGTCTGGACAGGGAGACCGTGGCATCCTACACGCTGATCCTGGAGGCCATCGGTAAGGATTTCCCAGGGATCCCATGGGACCGCTGCCACACAGACACGTGTGGTGGCTGTGCAGGTGTTGAGCTCCCTTGCAGGTGTGCCAGAGCTCCGAGGCACCCTGCAAACCAGAGCCTGTGCCTGGAGTTAACATTACACAGCCCGTGTGAATTAATACATCCCATCTCCATCATCACTTCTGAAAGAGGGTATTTTCTCCTCTCGGGTTTGCCCAGCCCCAGGGCTCTCCCTTTCACCCAGGGAAGGAAGGCCTCCTGTTTCTGAGAGGCTCCACACTGTCCAGGGCAGCCCTCCACCCAAAAATGCCAACGCCACAGCATCGCTGCCCTCACACCATGCCAGCCCTTGGCTCTGTGGCTGCTGATTAACCCTGAGCCACCTGGCACAGGCAGAGGGGTCCGTGTGCCAAACTCAGCTTGGCTGTCACCCCCAGAGCTTTATGCTGATGTGCCTGTTCACAGATGACTTGGATGTCCCTTTGGAAAGGAGGAATAAGTGGCCTGGACAGAAATGTTGGGGCATTGCAGGGGCTGCAGCAGGAATGCTGCCCTGCCTGGGCACTCAGGACTGGATCCCAAGGGGCAAAGGGTCCCCCTTCGGTGGGATCACACCGCCTGTGTTTTCCCAGATCCTCCCAGCTGGGTGGGTTTATCGCTCCCTGCAAAACAGGCATGTTGAAAAATCCAACCCCAATCCACACTTCCCAGTGCCTCATTCTTCCTGGCAAATCCAAGAGCCGTGCTGCCATGTCCTTGTCTATTGAACATCAACCCATCCTGGTGCTCTTTGGCTGTGAGCTATGGGCTGCTGCTATGGAAAACTCATCAGGCTGTCTTCATCTCCCAAATCCCTGGCCTCCAGCAGTCCCTTCATGTGGTGTATGGAATTGCAAATCCTCTCTAATGATCACTTGCATTTCTAGCCTCACTGGGCTCCATGGCAGAGCTTGGGGGTTGTTTGGCTTTTCCTTTTTCTTTCAAAACAGCAAGGGAGAAAAAAAAAACAAACCGAAAAACCTAAAAACCCATGGTTCAGTGTGGGATTTGAAAGCTGCAAAAAAGATGAAATGTTTTACTTTAGAAATCTTTGATCCTGTTATTTCAGCAGGCACGGCCTGAGCACCACCTGCTCCAAGAGGAGGTGGCTGAACCTCCCTCCCTCCCTTTCCTCTCCCCACAGACAATGGTCCCACCGGGAACCGGCGCACCGGGACTGCCACCGTGTACGTGACTGTCCTGGATGTCAACGACAACAGGCCCATCTTCCTGCAGAGCAGCTATGAAGTCAGTGTCCCCGAGGACATCCCGGCTGCCAGCAGCATAGTGCAGGCACGTGGCCCTTCCCCGGGGACCCTGGGGTGGGAGGTGGGGGTCCCCCGCTAACTGTGCCCTGACCGTGAGCTGCTGGAAGCCCAGGGAAGAGATTTTTCTCTCCTGTTCCCTCGGTGAGATGTGGTCTTGCTCATCCACTCCTCTGCTGTAGTCCAGGCTGTGAGTGCCAGGGAGAAGGCAGCAAAGAACAAGGGAAAATTAAGAAACTCACCCCATTTCTGCAGAGGGTGAGAGGAGAAGAGCCAAGCTCTGTGCTGGTCAGGCCGCTTTGGCTACATCCCTGCTTTCTCCCTCCTCCCAAACAGAGATCTCCATGGGGAGGGAGAAGAGTGCCTGTAAAGAGATGCTCAGAGAGGGGGGAAACCCTCAGAGAGAGAGAAAAACATTTGGGCTTTGCTTTCATTTTTGTTCCTCTTTGAGGGAGCGGTGGGCAGAGCTGAATGGCTCAGTGAGCACCGAATGAATGCGGGCATTCACACAGGCTCCGGGGCCTTCCAGCATCCCTTCAAACCCTGGGCTCTTCTGGAGCAGGCACCAAAGGCTCTTTGCAGAGGGCCCTGGGAAGGCTGCTCCTGTCTTCAATACCTCTGCCGGCACGGGGAAAGGGGCAGCTTTGTCCCTGGCTGCGGAGGGCAGGATGAGTCACCGGCAGAGAAGAAAGGAGCCTTTTGCCTCCTGCAACAAAGGTTTGCTGGGAGCCGCGTGTCTGCTCCACAAGGGATCCTGTGGTTCCCCGTCACCTGTTGTGCCATGGCACGGTGTACCTGATGTCTCTGGGATCAGACATCAGTCTGCAGTCCCAGGATGGAGCTGTGTCCCTAAACAGGACTCCTAAAATTGAGCCAGTTTGGCAAATTGGAGGAATGGAGGGAACTCGAGTCCTACTGGCTCCAAGTGCCTTTTCCTAGAACCTGCTTCCCTAAAGAGGGGGGTGTCCTTGGAAGTCCAGGGCAAAAGAGAGGAAGTAATGGTGGGAAGATGTTTTTCCACAGAACAGCATGGAAGAGAAACAGAAATGAGCCATCACCCAGCTTTGGTTTAATTTACACCTTCAGTGTGAACCATTTGTACAGGAGGCCCCTCCCTTCCAATGGATCCCCACATCCCCAGGGCAGCAGGAGAGTCTCTGAATGTTTCCCCATCCCTTTCTCCCAAAACCAGGCAGACCAGGGCCAGAGAGCAGGAATGGGAATGCCTTGACCACAGCAATCCACAGCCCCTGGGATGGAGAGGGGTGACAGGGACCAGGCAGCACCTGGGGGTACGAGCCTCCCTCCAGCTGCTCCGGGGGCAAACCTCCACTGAGGTGGAGCAGGTTTACCCTGGGCTGCCTCTCTTCAGGTGGCCAGGTTGCTCCCACTCTCTTCCAGGCTGTTTGTTCAGGTGGAGCACAACTTGCACAATGTTTTCCAAAAGAAATGAAGCAGCAAGGAATTTTTTTTTTTTGGATGGCCCGGTGGTAGCTGTGCGTGGGTGCAGTTTGGATGCCTCCACCTTCCCTGGCAGGAAGCAGTAACCTGGAAAGCATTTGGGAACCTGACACTGCAAAATCTCCTCACAGAGCCACTGCCTGGAAAGGAGTTGCTCAAAGGGTTTCTGCTGGGTTGTGCAGGATACAAAGGGGTGCTTGAGAAGGGAGCCAAAAGCCTGGGGAAGAGCAGCAGGGCAGGATCACATTTTGGTGGACTCCATGATGTCCCAGTCCTGGCTGGTGGAGAAGCTTCTGGGACGGGTGAGCGGGCTCTGAGACACCATCTGGCTCCTCCTGAAGCTGCTGATGGAGCACCTCAGGGAGCCCAGACGCTTCCAGAGCCTCAGCTGGGGCTCGCTGGCATCCACGGGGTGGTGGGGCAGGCACTCCTGGGGGCTGGAGAGGGACCGGCCCAGCGCTGCTGGCTTGCAGAGGGTGACAAAGATGAGGAGGGTGGCCAGGACCAGGAAGATGCAGGCGAGCCCGACGATGATGGGCAGCCAGTCTGTCACCTCAGGGGACGTTGCACTGGGTGGGACCGGCTCTGTGGTGGGAAGCAGAAGCCCAGGGAGAGGCGGGGTGGGAGAGGTCCCATTGCCAGAGTCCTCTGTGCTCATCTTCCCTGCAGTGCAAGGTGACACAGAGAAGTGGCACAGGTGATTACCACGTGGGAGTTGGACAGACAGCCACCCTCTGGTTAAACCGAGGGATTCTCATCACACCTTGGTGTCCCAAATCCTCCCAGCTGTGTTCTCAGTTGCACAGGGGGACAGGAGGTGCCCATCTGGTGTCCCCCACAGAGGTGGGGCTTACACTTGCAAAGCATCACCCTGAACCGAAGTGCAAAACCACCTGGCAAAGATATCTGCACTATTTACGTGTGCTACCGTGGCCCCTGGAAGGATGCTTTTAGGGAGCACACTCACATTCCATGAAGATTTTCTGGAAGAGATAAACATCCATGTACTACAGAAAGTTCAAAATCCTCCCCCCAAGCTGCTGAGGTTTGGCTCTCCTCTGTTCCCCAGAAATGCAAAGTGAATTGAATTGGCTGTCATTTGGGGGTTTTGTGATTATTCTCCCAAAGAAATCGGACAGCTGTCTGAGCCTGTGCCCTGGTAAGTCCCCTTCAAGCTGTGGTATCGTATTAGCACTGTCTTTATTATTTTGCAGGGGTGAAGAGCAACACCCTCACCCTACTCGTGCCAAAAATCCTCGTGTCAGGCATTTTGCTGACCTGCTTTCAGGCTCAGACATGTCACAGGTGATGCAAACCAGCTTCCCAAAGCGTTTGCAGCAATAGCTCTTGCCTAACACCTGGTGGAGACTGTTCTCTCCTTTCCCCAGCGGGTCAGATCCTCCCAAGAGCGTTTTTGCACCCACTTTTTTTTGCTCACATGCCCCCCTCCCCAGCCCCAGACAGTCTGGCAGCTCTCCAGGTGGAGATGAGGAGGTGAGGGTTGGGGAAATCCTGTTTGTGCCAACCCTCTGCAATGCCCTGTGTGCTGGAGGTAAAGCTTTCTTATGCTGGTTTTCCTGTGGAGATGTGGGAGAGCTGTCTAACTGCTCTGTGGCTGGGCAACCTCCCGGTAAACCTGGATTTGGATTGAGACAATTTAAGATTTTAGGAAGGGATGCAGGGGCTGCCAGGGTCTCTGGGTCTGCTCTTGCAGCCCCCATCCCAAAGCCATACAGGTGTGTGTAAGGCAGCAGCCGAATATTCACCACAAAACATCCCAAAAGCAGAGAGAAGACTTCAGTGGCATGGTTTCAATCACTAAGGGCGTGTCAGCCTGCACAGGGCTTGGGGGTCTTTGGGGAGATGCTGCTGTTTCCATGGGTCAGAGTCAGATCTGTGCCTGGAAAAGTGGGAAATGCAAAACCTCCGTGTGCCTTGCAGGCAGTCCCAGGGGCTGGGGCTCTTGTCACCTCCTCCACAGTGATGTTTTCACCTCCCTCCACCCCAAAACCACTTTTTTATCCTTAGCTAGCTCCGTCCCTTCCCCTCAGCTTTGGGAACAGAGCAGCAGTCCCAAGGACCCCTCTCTCCATGGACAGGCTCCTCTGTGCTGCCCAGGCACCAAAGGCAGCAGGCAGGGCTGTGTCCCACACCAAAGGCAGCCTGAATCAAGGTTTCCACGGCTACCTTCGTGCTGGCATGTGTTCAGCGTGGTGACCTTACACTGTTCCTTAAGAGCCAGCCGGGAGGCGTGGACAATTCCTGCAAGGCTGTTTTTGCTCCCTTGCTCATGGCTGCAGAGTTGGTATTTAAATTCACTTGACAGTGTTCCATAGAAACCCATCAGGAGGGATCTCACTGATGTTTTCCCAGGCTTTTGCAGTCATTCCCTGTTTTCCTCTTGCTCCCCATCCAGCCTCTCCTCACACCCAGCAGAGCTTTCACAGCCCCTTCCCAGCATCACTGTCCCACCCAGGCTCCATATTCCTCACCCTGGTGGGTTAAAAGAAAATTTTCCT
Source organism: Parus major (assembly GCF_001522545.3). Lineage (NCBI taxonomy): Eukaryota > Metazoa > Chordata > Aves > Passeriformes > Paridae > Parus > Parus major. Next base: position 1,099,479 of record NC_031775.1, on the reverse strand, counting down.
GTCCTGGAAATCCTCCCCAGAGGTTCATCCCTGTCTGCTCAGCTCCAAATATGACACATGCCCATGAGATCTCGGGCTCCAGCACTGGCCACCAGGCAGATGAGGTTCAGAGAGGGGGGAAAAAGAGAAATTGCAAAAGGAAAAACACCCCTGAGAAGGGTGGAAAGGAAGCAAAAAAAATAAATTAATTAATTATTCTCATGTATGAGCAGCAGAGAGGGTTATTCTGCCCAGCACCAGGCACTGCCCCCTGGGCTGGCCCAGCTGCCTGGTTTGGCAGCTTTTCCACCTGCTCTCCCTCCTTTTCCTCAAACTCCTGCGAAGAAAAGGCTGTTTTCAGGCACTGCCTGTGACACAGCTCCCATGAAAAGCAGCTCTCATTCCCCTCCCCAGCTTGCTTAGCAACACTTTTCCTGGAGCTCCCCGACTTTTCCCGATGTGCTAAATCTTTCCAGCGGCTTGCAGGAGGAGGAGATGCCGGGCAGTACCAAACACCCGGCTGGTTGGGTTCCCAGAGCTGTCAGGGATGCTGCTCCCCATCACCCTCGCTGTCAAACGCCAGAGCTGCATCCCCAGGACCTTCCCCTCTCCCATCACCGGGAGAGACGGAGCAAGGCGACTGGGCAGGGAGGGAGGCTGCAGGACCCCCCGCCCACCCCAAACTTTGCATCCTCACCCATGTTTAGCCTTTTCTCCAGGCTGAGAGCAGCAGCCAGGAGTCTGTCTCACCCCTGGGGGTGGCCAAAGGGGCCAGCAGTGCCTTTGCCAAGGGGGTTTGGGCTCCCTACCTGTCACCAGCCGGGCTCTGCCTCCAGCACTGCTGCCTTGCCGCCTCTCCCACTGCCTCTGCCGGCTGCCAGCCCCCTCCTCCCTCTGGGGAGGGTGGCACAGAGGTGGCAGCCGGGCTGGGGACAGCCTGAGCCAGCAAAGCCAAGGGGCCCTGAGCCCCTTCCCGGGCTTTGCCAGCGCTGTGTCCTGCTGGAGCTCTGTCCCTTGCTGGGGTCGAGCCCCCTGGGATGTGTTTCCTCAGGATTTGTCCCTGTAGGGTGACTAAGTGGTACGGCCGAGGGGGTGGCACCTGCCTTCCACATGGCTGCTCCCCCTTTTCCCTGAAAATCTACTATTTTCCCATTCTTTTATTGCCCCTGCTCATCCTTTTCCAACACCTTTCCAGCAGCTGGGGGGGTTGGAAGGGGGCTGTGGCATGCTGGCTGTGCCACAGAGGGATAAAATGGGCTGGAGCTCAGCTCACTTGCACAAGGTGCTTTCCACCTGCAGCAGAAAGAGCTTTCCTCCCACTGCTGGCCCTGCAGTGCCACAGTTCTCCCGAGTTTGGGCGGTCTGTCAAAGCACCACCTTTCCTTTGGCACCTCAGCAGGTCAATCCAGCAGCAGCCAGGCTTTCCTCAGGCTGCAGGCTGGCAGGAGAACACCTTGCCTTAATGCAATCAATTAATAAAATCAATTTATTAATTTTTATTAAAAAGCAAATGCCTGGGCTGACCCATATCACCTAGTTAATGAACCAGAGCTTCAGGCTTGGGGTGGGCTGGGAAGAAGATGCCCCAAGAGGTATTTGCAAGGTGCAGTCGGCTCATCCTGAAATGCAGCCTCCTGGGCATGACAGGGCAAGGAATGGCACAAAAAGCTGAAAAGATTTGCCTCCCATCCCTTCTTTTTTCCTCCTCTGGCTGCATGATAGCTTTTCCCTGTGCCATGGCAGGGCAGCTGGTCTGCCTGGGCATCGCTTGCCTGCTGCTGCGGGGCTCATCCATCCCACGGGAATGGAGACAGCCCAGCTCTGCCTCAGGGAGCCCAGCAGGTGAAAGAGCTGGTTTGGGAGGGAGAACTCCCCACCCTGAAAGGAAGTCCTTGGTGGACCGTGGAATGAGCCACAAGCAAGATATAAACTGGTCTGGGGCCAGGAAAACAGCATGTGTGGGTGCAGGGGTGAGAAATACAGAGCTCAGGAGTTTCCAAGTTTCCTGCTGGTGCAGGGGGACTTGGTGGAAGGGAGCAAGAGCAGTTCAAGGCACCTCAAAACCACCTTTCAGAGGAGCATCTCTGACTCCTGACACTGTTGTGGGGGGCTGGGGGTGAAAGCCCTCACTCTTCCCACTACATGTGCATCCTTTGCAGCAACCTTCCCTCTCTCTGGTGTAAATCTGGGTGCAAACCTTCCCGGGAAAAGGGAACTGCTGGCTAGTATTGTAGAGAGAAGATGAGGCAGATGTCTTGCAGAGGGAAGCAGGGAGAGAACAAAGTCTCAGGCATTCTCTGCATCCTCTCCCCGGTGCTTTGTGAGCGGCCACGCTGCGATCAGGCTTTGGTGTTTTGTGGGGAGTGGGTTTTTGCCGAGAGAAATTGCAGGGGCTCGGTGCCAGCTGGACTGGAAGCCCTGGCCCTGCTGGTCACCGCCAGGTCCCGCTTCCCAGCTGCCGGCTGTGGGCTGGGGCTGTGGGGAAAGCACTGCAGTCTTGTTCAGTGACACCAGAGGGGACCCGTGCCTTGGTTTTCCCAGGGCAGGCTCCGTGCCGGGGCTGTGCAGTGCATCAGAGCCGAGGGGCGCTCCCCCCGCTGCCCAGGGGCTCACAAAGGCACTCCAGGCTGGTTGCATTCACGTTTCCTTTGGCACTTTTTCCTTGTGCTGCTACTTGGGTGACTCACCAGGATGCCGTGGGCTGCGTGCCCACCAGACACGGGAGCAGCTCCCCCTGCTCAGCTCAGTCCATCCCTGGTGGCATCGCCACTGGGACAAGCATTGGAACACAGGGCAGGATTGATGGAGGCACCTCCTGCAGCACACAGAGCCCTGGGACTTGTGGTGTGATCCTGAGGCTCAACTCCCACCTCAACCCAGCAGCCGAGCTCCTGAGCCCTGTCCCTGCTGTCCAGTGATATGGGGAGGGGAACTTTGTTTTCTATTTGGTAAGCTGCCCAGCTCAGGTGGAGGAGCAAGATGTCCAGCTTTGACAGGGTAGGAGGGCTGGTCCTTGTCTGGAATTCTCTGCCCCTCACCTCTACTCCTCTGCTTTTCTCATGAAGGTGAAAGCCACCGACGCGGACGAAGGCATTAACGGGAGAGTGTGGTACAGGATTGTCAAGGGTAAGTCCAGCTGCCCCTTCACTCGTCAGGGAGATTTTCCCAGGCTCGACCCAGCCTCGAGAGGTTGAGCTTGCCATCCTCTTGCACTTTGGAACCCACAGAACCTTTTCTCCCAGCCCTAAGCAAAATTCAGCTTTAGGGCTCGTTGCTGGAGAATGATTTGTCATGGATGGACACCTAGATAGAATCCTAAAATCACAGAATGGTTTGGGTTGGAAGAGACCTTAAAGTTCACCTCATTCTAACCCCCTTCTATGGACAGGGACACCTTCCACTATCCCAGACTGCTCCAAGCTCCATCCAACCTGGCCTTGGACACTTCCAGGGATCCAGGGGCAGCCACAGCTTCTCTGGGCTGCCTGTGCCAGGGCCTCACCTCCCTCATAGGGAACAATTTCCTTCCAATATTCCATCTATCCCTGCCCTCTTTCAGTCTGAAGCCATTCCCCCTTGTCTTGTCACTCCAGGCCCTTGTCCCAGATCCCTCTCCAGCCCTCTTGGAGCCCCTTTTGGCACTGGAAGGGGCTCTGATGTCTCCCCCTCCAGGCTGAACGCCCCCAGCTCTCCCAGCCTGGCTCCAGAGCAGAGTGACTCCAGCCCTTGGAGCATCTTTGTGGCCTCCCCTGGACTCACTCCAACACATCCACATTTTTCTTAGCTGATGAGATTCTGTAGTTCCTCCTGGCCTGACTCAGAGCCAAACACTGATGTAGCTGAGTCTGGTGCAGCCAGAGTTGATGGGGCTGAAGTTTTGCTGAGTAATCTCCCCCCAATAAAGCCCCCCCAGGGAGGGCTCAGTGTGTCACCAGGATGGATGTCGAGGCAGTGGGCAACATCCCTCTTGTTTCTTCCCACCCCTCACCAGGAAACGAGCACAACCACTTCCGCATCAATCCCAGCACGGGGCTGGTGATGCGAGGTGTGCGGCACCTGGACAGGGAGCAGAACTCCTCCCACGTGCTGGAGGTGGAGGCCTACAACACGGAGCAGGGGCCCATGAGGAGCTCCGTGCGGGTAAGGACCTCGCAGCCACCGGGGGCTGCACGGCAGAGCCGTTCGCGCAAAACGCTTGGGGCGCTTGGCCCTTCCCAGTGCTTGTACAGGAAATTAGAAAGACCTGGCCTGAAGATGCTGATGGAAAGTCTCTGGGGCTTGCTCATGGGTAGAGAAGGGCTTGTTGCTGGGGGGAGTTGTTTAATTTTTCTTTTTTTCCTGTGACCTTTTGGTGCCATTAGGCTGCTGGGTGGTGCAGCAGTCGCTCAGAGGGAGTCCTACTCGCTCAGTGAGACACGGCTCTGCTGCTGGGAAGAAAAGCTGAGCCTCAGTCTGTTGAAGACCTGTGTGTCCTGGCCAGGCACTATTTAAATAATCCAGGACCTAGTGGTGGCAGTCTTCAGCTGCAGCACTCCAGCTTCCCACAGTTCCCACAAACCCAGCCCTGCAGTTGCATCTATTCTTAGACCCAGTGGTGGGGTGGGCTCTGGCTGGGTGTGAAGTGCCCCGAGCACCAGCAGCAGGCAGAAAACCAGGAGAAGGAAATGTGTTCCCTGGGGAAGCAGCACTGAACTTGGAGCAAAAGTTTCCCACCGAGTTGCCAGTGTTTCTGTGTTGTGAGGTCTCCAAGGGTTTGGCCAGGGGATCCCAGAGGATGGGGGAATTAATGTAGCCAGTGTAGCTCCCCCCCAGCAGGGAAAGACTGACTCACTCCAACCCGCAGGGCTTGCTTGGATCCGCGATGTTAAACCGCTTGTGTTCACTCTCCGTCACGCGGTGTTTGAAGAGATTGCCACAGGATCATGGAATGGCCTGAGTTGGAAGGGACCTTAAATCTGCCCTAGTTCCAACCCCCCTGCCATTGTCAGGGCCACCTCCACCCGCCCAGGTTGCTCCAAGCCCTGTCCAGCCTGGCTTTGAGCACGCTGGAAGGCTTTCTCCGTGAGCACCACAAAGGGTTTGTTTCCCAAGCTCTCCCAGCTCACACAAAGTTTCTCCCGGGCTTCCCAGGTGATTGTGTACGTGGAGGACGTCAACGACGAGGTGCCAGTGTTCACCCAGCGCCAGTACAACCGCCTGGGGCTGCGGGAGACGGCGGGAATAGGGACCTCGGTGGCAGTGGTCCGGGCCACCGACCGAGACACAGGTGGGAAGGGCGGGGTGAGGGACACCCAGTGTGGGGGAGAGCGGTGAGATCAGCTGGATCGTGGCTTGGCTGGGCTGAAATCCCGTGGGATGGGCTCTGCTGGGGGCAGGCATCAGTGGTGCCTGCCTGTTCGGGGTGGTTGGTTCAGCCACGGCTCCTGCTCCCTCCCCAGGGAAAGGGGGCCTGGTGAGCTACAAAATCGTGTCGGGCGCAGAAGGGAAGTTCGAGATCGATGAAAGCACGGGCCTCATCACGACCATAGAGTACCTGGACTACGAGACCAAAACCAGCTACCTGATGAATGTCTCTGCCACGGACCAAGCGCCCCCCAACAACCAGGGCTTCTGCAGCGTGTACGTCAGCCTGCTGAACGAGCTGGACGAGGCTGTGCAGTTCTCCAACAGCAGCTACGAGGCCGTGATCATGGAGAACATCCCCCTGGGCTCCGAGGTGCTCCGTGTCCAGGCTCGCTCCATCGACAACCTCAACCAGATCACCTACAAGTTCGACCCCAACACCAACCCCCAAGCGCTCTCCCTCTTCAAAATCAATGGGGTCACGGTAAGCAGACGCAGCGTGGTCCCTCCTGGCTTGCTTGGGCACTGTGAGCTTTGGTTTTGGTGGCCCACACAGCTGTTGCTCATGCTTGGCAGGGTGTGATCACGGTCAAAGGCCAGGTGGACCGAGAGAAAGGGGATTTCTACACTATGACAGTGGTGGCTGATGATGGAGGACCGAAGATTGACTCCACAGTGGTGAGTAGCTTCTCCCAGCTTCCCCACTGTCAACCTCAGGTCACCTCCCTCTCCCACCTCAGGCTCAGCCTGTCCTAGCTGAGCTTTCTGCTCCAGCTTCCAGGGTTGGGAAACCCTAACCTGGGGGAAAACCTGCTAAAACAATTTTGAAGGAGGTGAATTTAGGGGTCTTGAAATGCTCCTCGGTGGTTTATGTTTCAGAAGGTTATATTTAGCAGTTTCACAGGCAGCCAGGCAGGGGGTGATTTGCATTTCTCTGGCAAGTGCAGGCCCAGCCCACGAGTGCAATGGCTCTGCTCTCCACACCGTGCTCTTGTCTGAACCTCTCCCAGGGCGAGGGGCAGATACGCCAACCTGAGCTATAAAAAAACACAGGGATGCCCCAAAGGTGGAGCTGCCAAATCGCTGCAGAGGGATACCCATGACCCCTGGCACTGCTGTGGTAGGATGCAGGGTTAACCCACACTTCCTCATCCCTCACTAACTCCTCATTGTTTGTGTCCTCTCTTTCTCCCTCTGCTTTCCTCCAACAGAAGGTAAGCGTGTCCAAGGTGCTGAGGACCAGAATCCCTCCCAAGGTCCAGACTGAGCTGCAGGGAAGGACTGGGGTGGAGGTCTCCAGCGCTGTCCCACCAGCACCAGCCTCCATGCCACCCCCAGGACGTGGGGCAGCCCCGGGAGCCGCCCTGCTGCTGGCAAGCAGAATCCCAGCTCCCTACTCTGGCACTTGGGACAGCAGCTGCCGGATCTGCCGCAGAGGCTGAATGAGCTCTCCCTGCTCCTGGCTCTGTGTTTTGAATTCAGCAGCAACAATAACTGAATCACCCCAGGGCGCACAGCTCTCTCCCCAGCTTCCTCCCGGGATGTTGTCGCATTCAGCCTGGCCGCACCTGGGAGCTTGGGGCACCCGTAAATAAATCCCCGGGAACAGAAAGGCTCTTCCTCTCTCATTTCTGTGTTGCCCTGCAGCACTTTGATTGCAAACTCGATGAGAGCATTTCCTCTGCCTAATTGTGGCCAAGGTAGCCGGGTCCCCTTCGAGCATCTCGTGCTCATGTGCCTTTTTCCCGGAGGGAGCTCAGGTCTCCTCCTCCACACCCAGCTTGCCCTGGTTGAGTTAAACACACTCAGCTCTGCCTTCTTTGTGCCCATTAAAGCAAATCCTGCTGCTGTGAGCATGGATGAAATCACTGCTAGGGAAAAGTGTAGCAGGAAAGGGTCACCCTGCAGCAGCCCGAGCTGCCCCGTGCCCGGCCACTTGGAGGATAGAAATCAGATGATGTTCCACAAAAAAACCACACTGCTTGGGAGATGCAGCAGCCTTGCACTGTTTTTGCACCCTCCAAGCATCCCTCCTTGTCCTCCTCCTTTGCAGGCAGGGATGTAACTTCAGCTCCTGGGCTCAAGCAGCTGCCTGATTCCCACGGGTGGATGGATGGCACGCTGTTGGCACCTCAGAGGGGTGTGGTGTGTCGGTGGCGTGCCGGGGTGCCAGGGTGGCTGTCGATGCTGGGTGGGCAGGGGTCTGCCCCATGCCCTGAGCCCTGTGCCCCCCTCACAGGTGACCATCACGGTCCTGGATGAGAACGACAACAGCCCCCAGTTCGACATCACCTCTGACTCGTCTGTAAGCGTGGCTGAGGACATCGCCGTGGGCAAGAGGGTGGCCCTGGTCCTGGCCCGAGATCCAGATGCAGGCAGGAACGGCCAGGTAGGGAGGGAGACGTTTGGATGATGCTCTCAGGCATGTGGTGTGATTCCTGGGCTTTTCTTGTGCAGGGCCAGGAGGTGAACTCAATGATTCTTGTCCCTTCCAACTTCTTTGAGGCTGTGTGTCATGTTTCACTGACACAGAAATCCCCCTGCCAGCATCCTCCCAACCCCTTCCCTGTGCGTCCCTGCTCCCTGTGAGAGCAAACTCTCGTTGTTAATGCCAGTGGTTTTTGGGGGGGTTGTGAAGTGAGTGCCAGGAGGGGGAAAGCATCGTCCTTGGGCTATCTGGGGCAAAGAGCTCTGTGGGGCAAGTGTCAAAAGGAGCCCTGCAATCTGAAAACCAGCTGTGGCCTCTCCCGCCATGCAGGCCAGCAGCAAAGTCCTTGGCGGGCTGAGCAGGAAGCTCTCTGACATTTGTTATTTTCATTACCCTGCAGACGAGCATTAATGAGGTCCCATCACCCTTAATAACAAAAATTGCTGGCAGCATGGGAGCTGCCAGGGGGTTGGCCCTGTTTGCTTTGGGGTGGCTGCAACAAGCCAGCACACCTGCGGATCCCTCTACATCAGACTTTTTCCAAAGCTGAGACATCTTAGGGAGGGATGCTGGATTTATTTTTGTAGGGTCCCCTTTCTCCTCTTCCTCCTCAGCATCACTCTGCCTGCCCTGGTTTTTATTCCCTGCAATGTTTCCAGGTGACTTTCTCGCTGACGTCGGGGAACATCGGCCGGGCTTTTGAGATCCGTACCACCAACAACACCTACGGCGAGGTGTTTGTGGCGCGGCCGCTGGACCGGGAGCTGCTGGACCACTACACCTTACGGGTCAGCACCAAACCACCCCCACTAGCCCCCTGGGCTTCTGGTTTGAGCACTGAGGCTGTTTGCTTGGAGCTGTCAGCTTCAAGACTGAGCTTTTTTTCCCCCCTTGAAAATACACCCCCCACCCCCACCGCAGATCCAAGCGTCGGATGGCGGCGTTCCTCCCCGGAGGAAGGAGCACATTCTACGAGTGAACATCCTGGATGTCAATGACAACCCCCCTGTCATCGACAGCCCCTTCGGCTACAACGTGAGCATCAGCGAGGTGAGCACCCAGCTCCTCTCCTTCCATCCTCCCAGGGACAGGTCTGACGCCAAGGCAAGTGGGGACAGCGGATTGTCCCTTGCAAGCATCACCTTGGGTCGTTTGAGCGTTAGCTGACCCCGTGCAAACATCATCTCTGGTCATTTGATGGTCGGAATCCCCGTGCAAACCTCACCCTTGGGTCATTTAAGGATCGGTGGCCCCTTGCCATCCTCACCTTGGGTGATGCAAGGGTTGGTGACCCCTTGAAAGCCCTGACTGGTGATGTACTCCTAGTTTTGGGCTGGGAAAAAGCAACTCAAGCCCGTGAGGCTGCAGGGACCAGCCGGAAGGAGAAGTGGCTACACACCCATGGAAATGCCACCAAAGTGACACAAGAGACTGTGCTGTGCGGAATAAGAATGGCTTTCAGGAAGCAGCTCAGCAAGGGCTAGATAATTAAGCAATAAAACACAATCAGGCATGAGAAAAGACAACTTATTTCCTGACAGTTTAATTCCTGGACTGAGGCAGGGGGGGATTCTCAATTTGGTGATGAAAAATGAAATATGAGTAATAGCCAGTGCCACTTAGCCGTGAGGAACTGCTTCTCGTGATTTATAGCTTAGCATTAAGGATATTGCCCTGTTAAGGTTTTCTTATCTATTTAATACATGTTCAGAGCAGGTTGAAGAACAGAATTTCTGTTTTGATTTTCCCCATAATGGGACTATCCAAAAATAATTAGCCAAGCTCTGGGTCCATTACACAGCCTTCACCTTTGCACACCCTGTGGGTTTTATGCTCTTCCAGGCTGTGCCAGACTAGATAAGACATAATGTGCAGCTTTCTGCTGAGCTGCTGGGTGCTGGGGCAGCAGTTTGGAGCCTCAAGCGCGTCAGTGGCCTCTCCGTATTAGGATTCCATTATTAATTAGGTATTTTATATGTGATGAGGCTCGTGGGATTTATGCCGCGTACCTCTGCTGCTCGCCCTGCAGAACGTCGGCGGCGGCACGGCGGTGGCCCAGGTGCGCGCCACCGACCGCGACATCGGCCTCAACAGCGTCCTCTCCTACTACATCACCCGAGGGAACGAGGACCTGACCTTCCGCATGGACCGTGTCACCGGCGAGATCGCCACCCGGCCCTCCCCGCCGGACCGCGAGCGCCAGAGCTTCTACAGCCTCGTGGTCACCGTGGAGGACGAGGGCAACCCCTCCCTGTCGGTGAGCCACCAAAATGGGCCCTTCGGGGGCAGGACGGGGCTGGGCAGCGCTGTGGGCATTGAGCCAGCATGAGAGGGGAGGAAAAGGAACAGGGTGTGATGTTTTGGTGACTCGGGGTCCAGACCTGCTGCACACAGATTTGGCTCAGAGTCTCCTTCGATGCCTGGTCCTGCAGGGCCCTCCCTCGCAGTCGTTCAGCAGGCTTTATCTCCCATCTCCAAGTGCCAAAAAGTATGAGCATCCCTAAGGGAAGTGTGCAGGCTGCTGCTGCCACAGCAGGCTCTCAGGGGTCTGGGAGGGCTCCAGATGTTGCCCACCCATCTTAGCACTGGGAGCGGCTGGAGCAGCAGCTCCACTGCAGTTCTGCTCACCACTGATGTCCACTGTGGTCCTTGTCAATGAGAAGAGCTCTGGTGATTTTGGCAAGGGCCAGGAGTGTCAGGACAAGGGGCCATGGCTTCAAAGTGAAAGGGGGCTGATACGAGATGCCACGGTCTGGGGAAGTGACTCTTTGGCCACTTGGTTCATTGTTTGTCCCTCTGAGGGTGACTCTGGCATGGGAGAGTCCAAAGAGCAAATACCACGTGGGGCATTTTCCAGCTCTGAGTCCCTTCTCTGTCCACGTGTCTGCAGAGCGCTGAGCGAGCACCTGCGTGCACAGGCGGTGAGATGGGCTCACCTCGCGTGACACTGCCACGCTTCCTGTCCCCCAGCTCCACCTGCTATCTCTCACCATCTCTCTGCTCCGACAACAGAGCTCTGCCTGCAAAGCCCTGCCCTACATTTTGATGAAACAGGTCACAGCCAGCAGTGCAAACTGTGGATGTGATTCTCACTTCGGGCTTTGCACTCTCAGCTCCTCCCTCACGGCTGGTTCACGCTCCAGCTTCTGCATTACCACCTTTTGCATTAGTTGTGTTGTCACTGAGGCTTAAACCTAGGTTAGCCTCTTCCCCCAAAACGAGAGAAGGCAGCACATGATGCCACCAGCTCCTCCTTGTCCCCGTCACTGTGGGAGCATCGCTGATGCTGGCGTGCTGAGGAATGCCATGTGCTAAGCTGGCAAATCCCGTTGCCGTGGCAGTGGCCTCTTCCCTTCCCGGTGCCAGCGAGGACAAGTGGCACAGCCTATCGCTTCCCGCTGTCCCAGCAGCCCTGCCTGTCCCCAGAGGCTCTGCTGTGTGCCCACCATGTCACCAGCACACGTTCTGCCAGCAGCCACAACCCAAATCCCAGAGGCACAAAGTGCCCAGTGACCCAATTCCTGAGCGGAGAGAAGAGTTTTGGCCCTTTGCAGAGCTTGAGGACACCCAGGTCTTGTGAAAGGCTGTCTGGCGTGTTGCTGGGTGCCCGCTGGCCTCATGCCTGGCTGGGGAAATGATGTCTGACAGGGGCCTGCTGCCTGCCAGGAACTCCTCTTTCACAAGGAGCTCCAGGCTGATGCAACAATGCACAAAAGGGGAGGATTGTTCGCAATTTGTACATCTATCCATGGGTTTTGAGGTTTGGCCTTCTCTGCGTGGGAGAGGCAGAGGAGACAGAGCTGAGAGAGGACTGGGAAGTCCTCACTTGGAAGTGGTGATCTGGGATACCCAGGGCAGCACGGGAGCAGGGAAGACTGGCCAAGAGGAATCTCTTGGGAGCTGGAAATGTGGGAACAGAAGGATAAAAAGGAAAATACTGATAAAAGGAAAATATTTTCATAAAAAAGCATTGCAGGGGAAAAAAAAGCTTCACAAGCTGGTGAGCTGCAACTGGAAGGTGTGTGGGAATTGCAGGAGCAAGGCAGGGTGGACCCTCACTGCCCAAATGTTGATCTTGGGGTGGGTCACCATCACCAGGAGCATGTGTCATCTTCTCCAAGGCAATGGGGACCAAGGTGGGGGCCCAGCACCCCTGTGCCAGGTCTCTTGCTCCAGAATGCGTGGAAGCCTTGGAAGCCATTTCTTCTCTCTCCTAGAAGTCTTTAGTTTTCCTTCTGGAGGGAAAACCAACGCCACTCAGTGTCCCAGCATGCCACACCAGAGCCTCTGGCAGAGAGCTTAGCTCTGCCTGCAGCACCGGGTATCCCAAAAAACGGGGTTCCTGCCGCACAGAGCAAAACCTGTTCCCAACAAAGCTTCGTTCTGTCATCCAGCAGTGCCTTCATTAGGGAACAGGGCAGCTTGGAGAGGGTTTCGAAGCCGTTAAGACCTGCAGGCAGGCAAAACCCTGGCGTGCCTTTCCAGCTGGAGCTGCTGGGACAGGGAGAAGGAAGTGCTGGAGGCACCAGGTGCTGGATTCCCCAGCAAAGCCAGGAAGGGGCTGAGCCGTGGGTGACGATAAAGCACGAGTCCTGTTCTCAGGAAGTTCCATCCGTGGTACATGGGGCGGGGCTGGCTTCTCCTTCACCCCTGAACCACCTCGAGGGTGCTCCTGCTGAAGCCAACGCTGGATTAATCAAATCCTGAAGCAGCCTGGGGTGTCCCCAGCCCATTCCAGAGGCAAATGCTGTTCCCCCCAGCCATGTAGTGTGGAAATTCACGTGCTGCTGGGGATGCTCTGCCTGGCCACACTGCCTGGTTGCTCAGGTCTGACTCTGTTTTGCTATGACTAATGTTTATGTTTGTCTCGTGGCCCATTTTTTTACCCACCCTACAACAGAAAGAGAAACAAGAGTAAAAAAAAAACAACAACAACAACCGAACACACTCTGAGTAACAGCATCTGCCACAAGGTCTGATATCATCACTGGGGCTGAGTCACGCAGGAGCTGTAGTTTCTTTTGGATAAGCAATGCCAGAGGCTGGGTCCAGATGCTGCAAGAGCACCGCTCAGGGCATCAGAGTCCTCTCACAGTGGCCCCAGGAGGGCAGGGGGAAGCCATCCCTAGCATTTCCCACTCTGTCCCCCCATGCCTCCACCTCTCCACAGGGGCTCTGGGCCACCTCACGGGAACATCCTCCAACACCCTCCAGATGAACTTCCTAATTGACAAGCATTTAAAAAATAAAACAAAACAAAAAAAATCCAAATGAAAACCATAAACATCCTTTTTTCCCTTTTAATCAGCACTGATCATGAAACAAACAGAAAGATAAATTGCCCTGATCCCAAGCCAAGGATAAAACTGCAGCAGAAATAAGGCTCCTCCCAGCATGTGTCCTGCTGAAAAGGCAGCAGCAGCACAAGTCCACGGCCATTTCAAAAGGCTGGTAAGGAAAGAGGGCTCTGGTGGCAGCAGGGCGCCTCTCCCCTTCCTGTTTTGCAAAGAAAAAGGTAGTACAAGGTTGGCTGGTGATCCTGTTTTGTTCCATGCTGAATAAAGTATTTTACCATCCACTCCCAGAGAGGATGTTCAGTCAAGGATCCAGAGGCGTGTTGATGTTGCAGAGCTTAGACCCTGGCAATAAGTTAATCCTCAGGGAAGCCTGCAGGTGCAGGACATCCTTCCATCCCCACATCCTCAATTTCCAGCTAGTCTGTAAAATGTGAGCAGTACAGAGCCACGCACTTCTCCATGGAAACAGGTAGTTAAAGATCGAAATCCGAGCAAGAGAGGTTCACTTCCAGTCCCAGAGCAGAGGCAGGATGGGAGACAAGGGCAGGGATCCTTCACACAGCTTCATTTCTTACAGCATTGCTGGCCCTGGCCCTGCCACCCTCCCGGGGCTGTTGTCTTGGTGAGCCTGGCGTGGTCTTCAGGATGTGGTTTCCTCTGGGGTCTTTAGGCTTTCAAGGAATTTGGTGAGTCGGGAACAGGATCTGGAAAAGGGCAGACCAGGGAATATTAATCCAGCTTGCAGCTGAAGGGAAATTATTCCAGGAAGTGGCTGATCTCTGTTTTCGCATGGAAAATACAGGGTTTAGGTCCTTGCCATCTTCTAAGCCGTGGAATTTGATGTCCCACACCAGGTTTGCTGCTGATATTTAACCCCCCCCCCTTTTCCCCGTCCTCCCCACCTCACCCGGTGTCCCCAGAGGGGCTCAGCACTCACCCAGGGTTGGGAAGAAGCAGTCCCCAGGCCCAGGGGGGGACAGGGGGGTGTTGGGCTCCGAGAGCAGATGCCGGCCAGACTCCGAGGGCAGCCTGCTGGCCACGTAGGAGAGCTGGGGCCGGGGCCGTGGCTCCACGCTGGCCGACGGCACCGCCTCGAACACGGGGTTTTCAATGCCCTGGGCGCTGCTGTGGCACAGGAGAGGAGTTGGGGTTTTTATTTCTGGAGCCCTTTTTCATCCCCAGGGGTTTGGCTGAGCATTGGGAACAGGGAAGCAGGGCAGGGAGACGGTTCAGGGAGCAGCTCCTGAGAAGGTGGCACCACCTCAGCTGAGAGCCAACGGGGAGCCCAGTGAACAGGGAAAGTTTAGCCAAAGTGGTCCCAGGCTAAACTCTGAGTGCAGGGAGACACAAGCCCCTGAAAAACGGAAGGGGGCACTTCCCACATGGAGAGAGGGAAGAGAAACAGTGATTTCCCAGAAAGGGAAAGGACTCAGGGCGTGGGTGACACTCTGCTGGGATATGTGCTGGCTTCAAGGGGAAAGAGGAAAGGATGAGACCTTTGCAGGGTTTGGGATGCAGGCTGCAAGGGCATGTGAGGAGCTCGGAGCACGTGGTTTTCCTTACCTATCCATCCTGACAAGCTCGTGGGCACCTGCCAAAGACAAAATGTTTGGGGTGAGTGCTGGCAGCACAAGGCCCAGAGCTGCTGCCAGTGCTGGGTTCTGGTGCCTTATCCACTTCCAGTTCCTCCTCTCCCTTTGCACTGCTCCCTCCCTCACCCTCTTCTTCAGGCCTCTGCTTTGCTCCCAAACCTCCTTCCCTGCATCCCTGCCCTCTCCCACCTCGTCCACTCCCCAGCCCAGCTTCCTCCCAGACTGAGACCACAGGCTCCAAAGAAGGGGAAGAGGCACCTCTGCAGGCATGGGGTGAAGTGAGGTGCAGCTGCAGTCCAGCCCCACTCGTGCCCAGATGCCATCACCCAGCTGTGGCACCGTCCTGGGGCTCTGCAAACACCACCTGGCACTTGGCAGCTCTGTGCTAGGTATTCCCTCGCCCCCTTTGCCCCAGCAGATCCCACAGCCCACCTTACTGGGCTCTGCCTGCCTGCCTGAGCTGAGATGCTCGAGTTCTGGCCCAAAATGTGCCCAAGAAAAGTGCTGTGTGGAAATAACCTGTTCCGTGACCCCTGGCAGGGCAAACCCCCCTGGATTTTGACTGCCCTCTGGGGTGAAGCAGCATCCAGGTGATGGAGGTGGGAGCTGCAGCCCAGCCACTGCTAGGTGGGTGCCTGAGGGGGATGTGTGGAGAGCACAGTTCCCATTCTGGTGGCTGGCACCGTGCCCGCTGCTGCTGCAAAAGCCACTTCTCCAAAGGTCTCCTCGGAGCCGCAGAGCCGCCCACCGAGCTGGGAGAGGAAAACCACGGGGCCCCCGCTTGCCCAAGGGCTGATGAAATGGCTCTGCCAGTTGAGGTGGTGCCCCTTTCCGCTTAATTACCGAAATCTCCGGGAGCCAAGCACGGGCAGGAGCTTAATTACCGAAATCTCTGGAGCCAAGCTCAGCCTGGGATTCCAGGCCGGGGGCAGCAGAGGGGAGACCTGGCTTGCTGCAGTCCTATGGCCATAGACATGTCAGGGGTCGTTTTTAAAGAAGAGGGTGAGAAAAAGTGGAAATAATGCTTTGCAGTCACTTGGAAGGCAAAGCTTCTATTTCAGGTGTGCAGTGGAAGGGAGGGATGAGAAAATTAGATGTCTCTCACGGTGGATGTGGAGCAAAAGGCTGGGCAGGGAGCATCCTCACAGTCTCAGTGCCCTCCTGTCCCACCCTCCTCACCAGCAGCCTGCAGGCATGCCTGGCCCTTCCCAGGACAGCTCTGGCAAGGACCTCCACCTCCCACCAGGCCCGTGGGACTTGGGGCAGCCGAAGCAGCCGATCCCCGTGGGGCACATCCCATCCAGCCTTGCCAGGCTGCTGCAGCCCGGGAGATGAGCTGGGTGTCCCGGTACATACGTCTGCTGCTGGCAGCTTGTCTCTGCTTGTAGATGAGGAGCAGGATGAGGGGCAGGCAGAGGATGCCCACGATGCAGGCGCCCGTGGCCAGCGCGGCGGCCGTGATATCTGCAACAGAAGAGAGCAGAGGTGAACGCTCCCCCTCGCCTTCCCTTTCCTTGGCTTCCCCCCAGCCAAAATTACAGGATTGCTTGTCAGGTCCATCATCAAGTTTATCAAGATCATCCAGCCCGTGTTGCCTCAGAGGTGATGCAAGCGCAGTATTCACACTGGGAAGCGTTGCCAGCTGTGGAGATAAGCTCTGAGGCATCCTGTTAGAACCCTCACCAAAGTCCTTCACTGCTGCAGGACTTCCCAAGGGTTTTGGTCTTCTAGATATGAGGAGAGAAGCCTGGATAAAGGCTCCCAGCAACTTTGGAGCGCTGACTCCCAACCCACTGCCAGCCTCAAAGTGCTCAGGCATCAAAGGGCTTGTTACCCACAGCCTCTGGTAATTAATGTGCCCCTGGAGAATGTCACCCACAGAGGCTCCCAGAAAGGCTGGCAGCCTGCAGGCACATCTGTGGCCACCAAGGCCCCTGTGGGATGGCTGACAGTGAGGCTCCTTAAATCAAGGGCAGGTTCAGCTCCTCTCCTGCACCTCCATCTGAGGAAGCAGCTTCTTGCCCCATGGGCCTGTGTTTTAGGAGGGGATGTTTTTCTCTTTTTTCCTGACAGGGCAGGGTGTCTCAGCACTTGAGACTGAAGGTTAGGGACAAGAAAGCACAGCTCATTGGGGACCAGGAGCTGCTTCCCTTGTCTGGGCCTGCTGCAAAGTTATTTTAGCCAAATCTGCCCATTTAGGAGCCAGTAAAGGGGGATAGAGAGAGGGACCCAGCAAGAAACCAGCTGCACAGTGAAGTGTGGGCATCTCCATGTCTAGACACAGCTCTGGGGGAGCCCCACGTTGTCTGAGCACTCAAGCAAGGTTTGGGTTTCCCCTGCTCGAAGCAGAGGTGACCCAGGCTCGGGGTGTAGCAAGGGGTTCCTGCAGCTCTTTACCTTCCTGTCCCTTCCCATCTGCACGTGGCAGCCAAATCCCTGTTTGGGGAGGGGGCTCAGGTGCTTTAGAACAGCAGGGTGAATGATCCTCGTGGGCTTCAGGACCATCATGTCCAGGTGATGGGCTAAAGAAGGCTCTCCTTATCTGGGGATGTGCCTGTCATGCACACCCTGCTGGGGCAGCACTGGATGCCACCCTGCTGCGAGGCTGCACGTGGGCACTGGTGCTTTGGCAGTGATCCCTAGGGAATACATGGGCCAGGATGGCGAGCAGCACATTGGAAAGAGGGGATTTTCCCTTTACCTTTGCCGGTGGCAGTGTGAAATGTGCAGTTTTGAAGCCCTCCTTTGCCTGCAGAAGAGAACAGAAAAGCTTAGGATTCACTCGGGTCCCACAGAACCCCCCAACCTGCTGGCTGTCCTTGCCTCTTCTCCCTGGTGTTGAGAATGTCATCCCAGAGCAGCCCAAAGCAGGAGTTTAATCCTGGGAAGTGTTCACCCAGATCCCTGCAAGACCCCCTTTCTCCATGGTAGCAGGGCCCATCCCTGACCATGCAGCTTCCTTTTTTTCAGTCTAAAGGAAAAGCTATCTAATGCTGCAAATCAAGGCCAGGAGATGCCTTTCCCCTCCCTCATGCCTCTCCCACTGGGCTGCTGTCCCAAGGTTATCTGTGAGCCCTCACTGGGGCTTGCACCACCAGCCAGCTCCTTTTAAGTTGAGGCTTGTTTTTCTCTCTGCCAGAAGGAGGTTGAAGAAGATCAGTGAAACTATGTACCATGGATTTTATTGCATTCCAGCCTCTCGAGCTATTAAGAGGTTTTTTTCCTTTTTTTTTTTTTTTTAATGTTCTGTTGCTCTCTTGCCCTAATTCAAACCTTCAACATCTGCTGCTCCTTGACTTCTGGAACATGCCCTGCACTTCCAGCATCAGCACACGCTGCCTCCCCATCCCCAGCGCTGCATCCCCCCACCTCCCCTTCCCTGGCACGGATGCAGAGCTGCCAGGGGCTCCTTTTCCCCCCTCACCTCGCTGGATCTGCAGCTCCACGAAGCCGTGAGCCACCTGCATGGTGTGGGGCTTGCCGTGGCCTTCCCTCCTGACCTCCACGGCGTAGCAGCAGTAATTCCCACTGTCCTGCAGCGTCAGGTTCATCACCACGATGTGGAAGGCGCCGTGGTGGTCAGGGACAAACTCCACGCCGTGGTGGCCGCTCTGCCGCCCAAGGGGGGATTTTTGGGAGCCATTGCCCGGCAGCTCGTGGTGCCTGCTGAGGTCGTGGTGCAGCTCCCTGTCGGTGACGTTGCGGATGTGTCTCTTGTCGGAGCAGCTCTGGTCGCCGGTGCTGCTGAAGTACCAGGTTTTGTAGAGCAGGTCGTGGCGCTCGGCCAGCGGGCCGCTGATCCGGCAGGTCAGGGTGACGTTCTGGCCCTCAGGACAGACACAGAGCGAGTACGGGGTGGTGATCAGGAAAGCTGCTGCCCTTCCTGCCAGGGAGAAGGTACTGAGTCAGAGCCTGGCTTTACCCTCAGCTTGCAAACTGCAAACCCACCGCCAGTGCTGGCAAAGCAACCCTAGCATGGGTTGCCCAGAGCAGCTGTGGCTGCCCCATCCCTGGAAGTGTCCAAGGCCAGGTTGGAGAGTGCTCTGAACAACCTGAAGTAGAAGGAAGTGTTGAAACTACATGGTTTTTAACTCCCTTCTAACCCAGACCATTCCAGGATTTTGTAGCTGGGCTGGGAGCACAACTTCACCCTGGAAATCAACTCTGCAGGAGAGACACGCTTGAAATACGGTTAAGCATCAGCAGCAGAGAGGCAGAAGCTTCTCTGGGGCCAGCAGAGGTGTGGGGCAGGGAGGCAAAGGAGGACGAGAGGAGAAGCAAGGCAGAGGGGTTATGGCTTGTGAAGGAGGAAACACAAGCACTGCTGGGCCAGCTGCAAGGGAAAAATAAAAAATAAAAAGGAGCAAAAACAAACAGAAAAGTTCTAGGAGGAGCAGTGGCCCCCCTTCTCCCCCAGATGAGGCGGGGAGCAGGTCCCACCCTCCTTGTTTTTCAGCCCCCAGGGAGGAAATGGGGGAACTGGCTGATACTGACAGCGAGGAGCTTCTGAAAAATGACAACAATTTCCAGAAAGGAATTCTGGAACGTGGGCAGGAGGCGTGGCAGGAGCGGGAGCAAGGGGCACACCGTGGCATCCCCAGCACACGGGTGGGGGGAACTGCTGGGCAAGGGGAGATGTGCATGAGCGGAGGGAAAAGTGCCAAGACAGGAGAGGTTTTGCTGCTCTGGCCCTGCCCCTCCTTCACGTTTGCAGAAGTGCTTACGTCACTTCGAAAGCTGTAGAAAAAGCAGATTCCAGGTTTATTTACTTTGAATTACACCACTGTAAAGAGGTTTCTGGGGCTGGTTTGCAGCAGAGAAGATGTTATAAGGGCGAGATGGGTTTGTTGCTCCTTTTTGGTTTGTTTTTTTTTTTTTATTATTTTATTTTGGTAACATCCTGTTGTGCCATTATCTCCACCACGTTTCGCTTTGAGGTTTCTCGCTTGCTCTGTCGAGAGGGCGTCAATCACAGGCGGGATGTGATGTGCCTGCCCAAGCATCCAGCCAGCCCAGGGGCTCCACACTGCTGGGCCACCCCCAGAGCGTCCTGGCAGTGGAGTCACTGTGTCACCTGCTCTGCTGGAGAGAGTGAAACCAAAAACGTGCCCTCCCCCTGCTGTGGTTATCTCTGACGCGATGCTGCAAGAGCAGCCGCGAAGCCCCTGCACTCTGCCCGAGGGTGCCCTGCGGGGAGACGGAGCCTGTGGGATGGAGATCAGCCCCATTGCACTCCCTGCTCTGGAGCCCACAGTGCCAAGGAGTCCCCAGAGCCAGGGATGCTGTGACCTTTGCCTGGCCACTCTGGCTAATTGTTTCCTGCTCCCCACAGCAGGTGCAGCAGCTCAGAGCTGCTCCGGGACAGAGGTTCCTGTGGCCTGAGCTCAGCACTGCCTCGTTCAGTCTCCTTGGTAAGCCCTGACTTCTCCTCACCCTCGGGTGCTGCTGGGGCCAGGATGCACAGCCAGGCTGGATGGGTTCTGGCAGAGCAGGTCCCCCACCAAAGCCAAAGCGCCGAGCACAAAAGGCACTTCAGATGCGTTTCTCGATACCTGCCACAGAGGGGAAGTGCCCCATTCACATCGGGGCTCTCCTGGGAGCCACAGGAAGGGAAGCCAGGGCTCTATTGGAGGAAGCCACACTTCCAACACCTTCCAAAAGTATCTGCAGGAGCCTTTTGTTTTCCCCCCTCAAGTGGAGTAGGGCCGTCCCGCTCATCCCCGCACAGGCTGGAAGCGCTGCCTTGCTGAAGCGTCCAGCCTCCACCTCCGGAGCTTGATGGGAACCGTCTGGATGGAAAGTCAGCACAGCCCACGCTTTCGGGGAGGGGCAGAGGTTACCATGTGTGCAACCTTCGGCATTACAGGCTTCCCTTCCTTCTCCGCAGCGGGGGAAGGCTCTCGGAAGCCACGGAGCGGAGGAGAAAGCAGCTGGCAGGGCACGGTTCAGCCCAGAGCGGTGCCAGGGCCCTTGGTGCTCCCTCCCCAGGATGTACCCAGGCTTCAAACACGTGCTGGATGCCAGATGGAGCCCAGAGGAAACATCTTCTGGTGGTGTCTTTATACTAAAGCCCATGGATCTTTAATCTCCTGGGCTTGCTCCGTGCCCAGAGCCCAGGCTTGGCTCTTTCCACACCCCAGTCAAACCATTCCCTTTGAAGTCAGAGCTGCTGGCAAGTGCCAAAATAAAGCCAGATGCCCATCTCTGCGCATCTCCAGCTGGTTGGACCAGTTGAGGACTGAGCTGAGAGCTGTTGTCTTGTAACCATCTGGTAAAGGCAGAAGAGGCCTCAAGCAGGTGCCAAAAGTGCCCCTTTTCCTCTTTGGCACCTCAGTAACTTCATCTCCAACCAGTGGCGTCGCACCGGTGCGGTGCAGAGCCCAGTGCAGTGTTGGTACATACCAGTGCTGGTATCACTCTCTAGACACCTGGGAGCTCTGCTTTCAGACAAAACAGAAACACAAAAAAGTGCAGAAACCTGACCTGTGCTGCTTGGCTGACCAGCAGCTTAAATAAATCAGGATCTCACACCAAATTCTGTGTCAGTGACCAAGAGCCTCTCCTGGCTGCTTCTCCTGTGTTTGGTCCCCAGCCCTGGCAAGTAGGTGTTTGCTCTGCACTCCTGTGCTTGCCAGAAGTGATTTCCACATCAGGCCGCTTCTTTCCACTCTGCGGAAATCTGCAGGGATCGGGGGGATGGAGCCTTTGGAGGGGCTCACCTGCTGCAGGGGAGGGGCTGCTGGAGACAGAGGTGGAGCAAGGAGCTCTGCTTTCCTCCTCTTCACATCAAAGTGCCCCAAGCCCCATCGTCACTGAGCTGTGATTATGCCCCAGAGTTATCAGCCAGGTGAGATGTGCAGGGGCGTCCATGGCTCTGCAGAAGCACCTCGAGCGCGAGAGAAAGAGGAGAGAAAAAACTTGCTGAAGATGCCTGAGACATGTTAACAGCCCTCATCTCCTGCACCCCAGGGGCCAAATGGCTTTTCCAGCTGTGGGGGTACCCATCATCCAGGCAGCAGAGGGAGCAGCCTCGGGAGGTCCTGCCTTGCTCCTCTCCCAGCACAGCCCTGGCTCAGCGACAGCATTTTTGGGATGAGATTTTGGAAAACCCAGCTTAGCTGCCATCCTTTAGGTGAAGAGGAGCCACTTCCACCTTGCTGACACTTCCACATCCACCTTGCTGCCAGCATCCCCAAGCTGGATGTCTCCAAGGGCTACTTCTCCATCAGTCCCTGCTAAACTTAGCCGGGGGTTCAGAAAGTTTTGGCAGGCGTGGGGTTGCGCAAAGCTCAGTTCCTCTGGCAGCAGCCTCACGTTCAACAACAGCATCCAAGCTCGTTGCGTTGCTGAAGGCCTGAAGCTCAGTCCCAGCACCCCAGATGCATAAATGAAATCTTTCAAATCCCTGTGGAGATGCTGGGAATTGCTCCCTGATGCCGAGACTCGGATGAGAAGCAAAACGTGGTTCAAGCCTTGCTGTACCACAGGAGAAGGGAAGGGACCTCTTGGGGCATCTTTGGGCATCTTCTTCCTCCTGGAGATGCGCTGGCAGAAGTCATGGAGGCAGTCACTCTGTCCCGGGAGAGAGAGTGAAGCCAAGCCCGATGCTCATCCTCCGCCTGCGCAGGGCAGGGAGGGATCACGGTCCTTCCCAGCTTCCTTCTCTGAGTCCTTGTCCAGAGTGGAACCGCGGTTTTAATGCCACCGCCCCTGCTCCACTGCCTGCACCCGGACGCCCGAAGGGAAACGCTGCATGCCAGGGCTGGTGCGGAGTCAGGCATGAAGCAGCCCCCTCCCAAAGCATCCCCCGATAAGCAGCCAGCGAGCTCCCAGCGCTGGGGAGCGCTCCCTCCGGGGAAGGGGAGCTCGGCAGCCGCTCCCCGTGGCCCTGGCCACGGCTGGTTGCCCACCCGGAGCAGCTGCCCGGCACATCCCGGCGGAGCGCAGCATCCTCAGAGAGGGCTGCTCGCACAAATCCCCTCTCTCCGCTCCGCCAGGGCTGCTGGAAGGGGTCTTCTCACCGTGGCACAGCCGGGGACCCCCACCGTGCCAGGGAAAAGCGCCGTGCGGGAACGGAGCAGCTTTTCCAGCCCGGGGTCCCCAGCGGGAGGCTGGCGGGGACAGGGGGCTGCTTTGCTCCCACGCATGTTAGATCAAAGCAGAGGAAGAAAGAAAAAAATAAAAAACACTCTCAGAGTTTTAGAACGGCAGTTCCCCTGCGGCCCCTTTTTTACCCCAGCACAACCAGCACCGTGTGAAACACCGGCTCGATCCCCCCACACGCACACCCCAAAATCACCGCGGAGGAGCGCAAACATCGCCCCAAACACCCGATTCCTTGTGCCGGAGCTCAGCCCCGGGCAGGCGAGCACGGGTGCCCCAGTGAGGAGAGTTTCTCCGGGCAGGGAGGAGAGAGGAAAGCGAGCTGGAGCTTACCGTGGGAAGCCAGCAGGCAGAGCGCAGCCAGGAGCAGCCCGCTTCGGGGGGACGCTGTCCCCATGGTGGCGGGGGGACCGCGGAGAGGTGGCCTCTGCCGAGCCACCGCACCCTCTGAGCAGCCCCGCCGCGACAGCCGGACTCACACACACACACAGACACACAGACACACACACACACACACACAGGAAATTTCATCGCGATTCGCGCTGCAGAGAACAGCGAGCACCCCCCGGAGGTGAGAGGCTGCAGGGAGCACCCGCGGGTGGCGGCGCCTTCGGACCCCACCTCTTCGGGCAGTGGTTGCCTCTGCTGGGTTTCTTCCCTTACGGCCTCACCCAGAGCCAGCTGGTCCCCCTGAGTGCGTTTTTGGGGGATGCTCGCCGGGCCAAGGGGCCCGCGGGTGCTGATTCCTTGGGCCGGGTCGTAACTTCGCTCGCAATCACTGTTTTCCCCTTGTTTGTAAGGATTAAGGAGGCAGAACCCCTCCTGGGATGAACGAGGGCTGGTACAGGGAAGGGTCACTCCGAGCAATGCCGGCTTGGAAAAGGGAATGGAGCATACCCCCACCCCGCCAAAAAAAATGGGAGCAAAGCAACCCCTCCTACAGCCCATTTACACCCTGCCCTGAAATAGCAAAGCAGCCCCGTGGTCTGACACGTAATTCCTCCTGGAGCTTCTCTTCGAATTCCAAAGGCATCAACAAAACCTCTAGCTGCAGCTGAGAGCTGCCTCGTTTCCAGTCAGCCTTCCCTGGAAAGTGGAGCCCGGGACACGTGGGGTTTTACAAACCCGTGCAGGAAAACTTTGCTGCTTGCCTGCCCTGAATCGGGAGTGTGCGGGGAAATAGAAAAGTACCTAATTACCGTGGGGAAATAGAAAAGTACCTAATTACCGTGTGGCATTGTGGCTTTTACAGCAAACACGGCTGTGATGCTCCTGCCAAAAACGTAACCCTTGGCTGGCTGGAAGAGATTTGTTGCTGGGGGAAGATGCAGGTGTGAAGCCCAGACACCTCAAGGAAAAGGTTTATTGCCCCAAGCCCCCACCTCTGTGCTGAGCCCTTGTGCTGAGTGAGGTGCCACTGTCACCTCCCCATCCCCAGGTAGGGTGACAGCCCCATAAGACAGCCAGGATATCAAGTGACCATGCAGGGCCAGGGACAGTGGGAAGAGGCTCCAGTCCAGCCAAGCCTGATGGGCACTGATGTTGTGGTCAGCAGGGAGGTGGTGGGACCATGGAAGGTCGGTCTGGGTGTCCAAGATGCTCGGTTTTATTCCTCCCCTGAGCCATGGCAGCATTGTCTCCAGGTATTTTCCATTCATGTATATTGTATTTTCCATCCATATATACCATAACTATTGTTGTAGTAACAATTCCCCAGTGGCAAGACAAGGACTCACATGCGCCTCCTCCAAAGGGAGGCACAGAGGGGTTCAAGGTCTGCTTTTCCCAGTGCCATGGGCTGCTCCCTGGTGCTGCCAGCAATGATAAACCGTGAAAAGCGGAGGGATCCCCTAGAGACACGCTTTGCTTGGGAGCAAGGGTGTGATTTAATCTCAGCTCGTTTATCTCTGTACCCAACCATTACCTGGAAGTGCGTCTGAAGCCACGGCTCATTTCATTTGGAGCCCTGCACTCTCGTTTGTGTCTCTTGGCAGTGCTGAGCCCATGCTGGTCATTGACCTTGACAGATCCAGCCACCTCCAGGGACTGCCCAGGAAATGCCTCCAACAGGGCTTAACGCCATGTCCCGTGTCCCACAGGCCACCACCATGGTGTACGTCACCATCCTGGACGAGAACGACAACGCTCCCACCTTCCGGCAACAGCTCTACGAGGTGACCCTCGACGAAGGTCCCTCCACACTCAACGCCACCCTGGTCACCGTGCAGGCCCTGGATCAGGATGAGGGACCCAACGGCACGGTGGCCTACGCCATCACCGAAGGCAACATCTTGGGTACCTTCCACATTGACAACGCCACGGTCAGTACGGATGCCGGCCCCATTCCAGGCGTGTCCCTGTCCCGCTCCCTTCACTCCCAGCTGCTCTCCCCTGTCCTTGCAGGGGGAGATCCGCACGGTGAAGGAGCTGGACTACGAGATCAGCCACGGGCGCTACACCCTGATCGTCACCGCCACCGACCAGTGCCCCATCGTCTCACGTCGCCTGACATCGACCGCCACAGTAAGGAGCTGACGGGGGGCAGGGGGGTTGCGACACTCTGGCCTCCCTGGGGTCAAGAGTTCCCACTTTGTGAGCAGTTTCACATCTCCTTCCCAGTGGCCACCAGCTGCTTTTCCCAGTTGCTGTCACCTTGCTCCCTCGAGGGTGTTTCAAAACAGGGTCACGCACAAAAGACACTTCTGGGCTAGTTATCCCAGTTATTTGGTCCTGCAAGGACATGGAGAAAACTCCTGGAACTCCTTTTAAGTTGCATTATGTTTTCTTGAGATATCCTCTTGGTCCTTCCTGCTTGAAGCAGTAGTAGTAAAGCATTGCTACAGTGTTAATTTCAGTTTCATCTTTATCTTTTCTTGTTATTTATGTGCTTTTAAAATTCCCTTTTCCCTTGTAAGGAGATTATTTAAAGGCTCTAGTCATTTTTATGTTGCTTTTCTCCGTAGCTCTTTCTGTTTTCCCTGGGGCATGGTGACCTGAAGTTAGTGCACTGCTCAAAGGCTGGGGAGGGCAGGCGAGCAGCTCCAAAGCAAATATTTTTCAGGAATTGAGTACACGGATTATTTTTGTGACCAAAACCAATATCTGACCAATTATACAGCATACCCAAATTGATTTGGGGGTCTGCAGGTGGCAGGGATGGGTTAAATCTTCTGTCTTGATTGCCCTGGACCACTGTACCTCACCCTGATATTGAGTCACAGGTTTTGTAATCCCCCAAAAGGAGATAAGTTCTTCTGTGTGTGTGTGTGTGAGAAGGGGGGGAAAAAAAGAAAAACTGAAGGGGAGATACAAGTGTGGGAAATTTCTGTGGCTAAAATCTGTCCCCACAAACCTGGCAGTGGGGCTCCATGCTTGGACAAAAGGAAAACCTTCAGATTTGTGTATCTGATACTGCCGGGGATGACTCCCTGGCCCAGGACAGAGCCGGGGTTTAACTGCAGGCAGCGAAGGCAGCGGCTGCCATGTGCTGCAGGCAAAGGCAGAGCTTCCCCTGCACTTGGCTCAAGCACAGACATGAACTTGGAAACCCCTTCAGCAACATGCACCGAAGCCAGGAAAGATAGGAAACACCCTCCCTCCGCTGCTCAAGGAGTTTGTGCCAGCAAATATGAAAACACAGCTTTTAGGAGGAGGTTTGGGGACTATTTGAGATCCCCAGTGATGGGAAGTCCATCGCCCCGATAAGGCGTGCCAGTGTTTGTTTCCTCCACTGCTAGGAAACGGAGCAGAAACTTGGATATACTCTCTGTAAAGATTAGATTTAACCAGCAACAAATGTCCATCTGGTGGATTTCACTGTTCTTCAACCCAGGAGGTCAGAAAACTCCTCATTTCCAGCGTCTTTCTCGTAACCACCTGTACCACCAGGTTTTGTCGGATCAAGGATGCAACCTGCCAATTTTTTGAAGTTTGTTCAGCATTAGGAATTAAGTATTTGTTGGAGGAAAAGGAGTGAGCCAGTGTGCAGCTGGCTGCAGAGATCCCGTGTCTCCAAACTCATGTCTGTGGTTTTGTCTGTCGTGCTTGGACGTGGATGTGGAGGACACTGGGCTTTT
Source organism: Parus major (assembly GCF_001522545.3). Lineage (NCBI taxonomy): Eukaryota > Metazoa > Chordata > Aves > Passeriformes > Paridae > Parus > Parus major. The sequence continues at coordinate 1,072,661 of NC_031775.1, read as the reverse complement.
GCGTTGAGTTCCCCACCGTGGTGTGTGGCCCCGAGGTTCAGGAGTTTGCAGCTGGAGTCCTGCAGCGCGGCTGTAGGACGGGCATGATCAGGAATAACAGAGTTAGAGTCTCTGAGCTGTGAGCTGGAGGTCTGGTGAGCCCAGAAAAGCCAGAAATACGGGAGGTATTTTGCCATGTCACCCGTCTACAGCTTCCCACGCCCATGGCCAGCGGGGTGGTCTTCCCTTCCCCTTCCATCCCTCTCCTGTCACAACCCTCACGCTTCTCACCGTGACCGCAGGTGCTGGTGAACCTCAATGACATCAATGACAACTGTCCCACCTTCCCACGGCCCTACGAGGGGCCCTTCGATGTCACCGAGGGGCAGCCCGGCCCTCGAGTCTGGACTTTCCTGGCCCACGACGGGGACTCAGGACCCAATGGACAAGTGGAATACAGCATCATCGCCGGGGACCCCCTCGGTGAGTGGGGACGTGGGGCATCACCTCTTCCCGTGGAAGAGCATGGCTTGGAGCGGAAGCGCTTCAGAAAAGCCGTCCTCCCTCCCAGCTCAGCCTGTCGACACCAGGAAATCCTGTTCTGAGCAGCAGGAGACTTAACCTGTTCGTGCCTGGACAGGGGGTTTGTGGAGGGAAAGGGGAAATCTCCTAAAGGCAAAAAGAAATTGAAAAGGCAGGAAAAAAAAGGGCAGGAAGAGAAACCGAGCCTCGTCCCTGGAACCCTGTGGGGTTTGCAGGGTGTTGGGAGACCCAGTTGCTCTCCAGCACTCACAGCTCCACCAGCACCATGCTGCAGATGGCAGAGGAGCTGGGGGCATTCCTAACCATGGGGACATCTGGATGTCCCCCAGTGAAGGGAGAGGTGACTTTGGTCCAGGGAATCTGGAAGGTGGAGCCCAGCCCCATCTCCCAGCTGACCCCTCTGCAAAGTTTTTCCAGAACAAGAAGGACAAAGCCCTTCAGCTCATGGTGGATCTGTGCTGCATAGCCCACCCTGTACTGGCCATCCCAGGGCAGGGAGGGGCTGTAGGCATCTTTAGAAAAGCCCAGGAAACAGGGACAGGCACGTCTTATTTTCCCATTCACCCTGTCCCCTGCTCCTGCTGCTAGCTGGGAGCGCATCCAGTGCCGTCCCCAGCTGTCACATCTGCAGTAACGGGGCAGGGGTTTGTCCCCAGGCCTGCCACAGTGCCCCAGCTCCCAGACAAGCCACTCCCTTGGGGAGCCAAAGCATGGTGGGAGCCAGGGCCCCGCTGTCTCTCGCAGGGGAATTTGTCATCTCCCCGGTGGAAGGAGAGCTGCGGGTGAGGAAGGACATCGAGCTGGACCGCGAGAACATCCCCTTCTACAACCTCACCATCGCTGCCCGGGACCGGGGGGTGCCTCCCCTCAGCTCCACCGTGAGTCCCCCAGGCTGGTACGGGGGGCTGTGGCTTGACATCCCCCGTGCCCAGTTCCTTCCCTTTTAGTCTCTTCATTCTCCTCCCCTCCACCTCCTTCTCCTCCTGCCTAGGCCTTTCCATACCAGGCTGAGCTGGGGAAGCCCACCTCTTGCCCGGGGAGTGCAAGACAAGGACGGGAGGCGTGGAACTACGTGCCACACGCCTGCCCTGCTTCTCTCCCCGGCAGATGCTGGTGGGTGTCCGTGTGCTGGACATCAACGACAACGACCCCGTGCTCCTGAACCTCCCGATGAACCTCACCCTGAGCGAGAACGCCGCCGTCTCCAGCTTCGTCACCCGCGTCCTCGCCCGGGACGCAGACCAGGGCCCCAACGCCCTCCTGACCTTCGATATCACAGCAGGGAACACAGAGAATGCCTTCTACATCAACAGCACCGTACGGCCCCCCCCGGGGGGTGGGATGCTGGGATAAGGAGGGTGGGAAGCCAGCTGTGCTGTCTGCCATCCTTGTCCTGGCAGGAAATGCCCTAGGGGAAGCATTCCTCACGTCCCATGTGGTGTTTTCTCCCTCGCAGAGTGGCGTTGTGTACGTGAACCGCCCGCTGGACAGGGAGCGGGTGGCCGAGTACAGGCTGACCATCACGGTGAAGGACAACCCCGAGAACATACGCAATGCCAGGCGGGTAATTATGGACACTGCCAACGGCACGGACAGGAGAGCGGGTGGGAAAAGCGGTGGGTGTTTTTGCCGTGGCCAAAAACAAGTGGTGTCTTTACCCACGGTGTTTCTGATAGCAGCCCCATCCCCAGAAAGCATCTGGGGGTCACAAGGAGGGGTCTGCAGCCCCATCCCCAGCAGAGAACAGGATCAGGAGGATCTAGGGCAAGTCCAAAGTCATTTGTTGTGCAGTAGATGTCATGGGAGGTGGGTAGAGTCGATGTTGGGCTGGAGACTTGGACAACCACAATGATAGTGGAGCAGCCTTTGCCCCGGCGGGAGGGTCCCTGCACACCTTTGAGGGTGGTCCAGGGACTGCAGCTTTGACTAGAGGTGGGAGAGGGGGAAGGTGAGCTCAAGGAAAGGACATTATGGTCATCACTCTCTTGTCCCAATTTTCCTTCAGGATTTTGACCTGCTGGTCATTTCCATAGCGGATGAGAACGACAACCGCCCCCTCTTCACCCAGGGCTCCTACCAGGCTGAGGTGATGGAGAACTCGGCCCCTGGTAGGTCTCTCTTCACTCCCTTATGTGGCTCCTGAAGACTGCCTTCAGGGCTGGATGAGGGGAGGTATCTCCTGGCCATGGTGGAGGAGACAGGAGCAGGGCAGGGCTGCAGCTCAGTGGGACAGAGATGCTGAGTTTGAGGAGCTTGTGCCTTGATCAGCCTTGAGGAGACCACAGCTTTGGTCCATGCTGCTTGTGAAAATCCTTCCTGGCACAGGTCAAAAATCGGTGCCACTTGGGATTTGCTCAGCTGCAGCAGGTGGCCATGGGGACAGCCTTGAGGGCTCCCATCTGCCCAATACCCTGAAGAGGATGGGCTGCCACCTCTCCATCACCTGGAACTGCCTTGCTCCAGGGGTTAGAGATGTTTAAAGGAGTCCAGCCTGTCCAGACAGACGTTTCCCAGAAAAAGAGCTAGAAACACTATTCTTATTTTGGTTTTGCCTTCCTGCCATTTAAATTGCTCCCTGCTCCAAGACCTCAGGTATCCTGTCCCGCCACTGGGCAACGTCTCAAGCAAAGGGATGCCTCCAGGTGACACCCTCTGTGGCAGGGTGCTGGTGCCACCCCTCTGATGGATGTGTCTGTCTGTTTGCTTTTAGCTGGATGTCCCACCACCTCTCCTGGGCCTCGCCAGTCGGTCTGCAAGGCTGCAGCAGCCACCCCCCAGTGCCTCACACCCCATGAGGCCCGGCTCTCTCACCTCCTCCATCCATTCATTGCTGTCCCTCATGTGTCACTGGAGTGGGAGGGGGACAGGGGGGGCCCTGGGGGGGACTGCCACCCTCCCTAATGCTTTTGTTATCTCATCCAGGGACTCCGGTCACAATGCTCAATGGACCCATCCTAGCTCTGGATGCTGACCAGGGCAGCAATGCCGTGGTGACCTACGAGCTCCTGAAGGCATCCCCGGACCTCTTTGTTATCAACAACAAGACAGGTGGGGCGGCTCAGCTGGTCTGTCCCTAGCCCAGGGCCACCAGGTGCCCATGTGGTCTGCCACCAGGCCTTTCACCTTCTCCAGGCGTGGTTTCGGTGAAGCCTGGTGCCGTGATAGACCGAGAGGCTTTGCTGGACCCTCACCTGGAATTCACGCTGGTGGCTCGTGATGTGGGGGGGCTGAACAGCACTGCCAGCCTGGCAGTGACCATCCTGGATGACAATGACAACCGCCCCGTCTTCCAGCCGGCATCCATCACGGCACGGCTGTTGGAGAACAGCCCTCCAGGTCAGGACTGGGTGTGTGGGTGGGAAATGGGGTGACCTGGGCGTCTCCTTGGGACTGTGAAGATCCAGCTCCCAGCGACACAGTTGACCAGGATGGGGTCAAAGGGAAAATCTGGGAACTGAGGCTGCCCATGTTGCTTGATGGTATTTACCTGAGGACCAAGGGCTTGTTACTGCTGCCCTCCAGCCCTCACTTGAGACGGCTGTGTCCCACCTTTCCAGGCTTCTCCGTCCTCCAGGTGACAGCCACAGATGCTGACAGTGGCCTCAACCAACAGCTGGACTACCGTATTGAGGGTGGTGGCCAGGACAGGTTCCTGATTGATGCCACCACGGGGGTGATCCGCGTGGCCAACATCACCATCGACCGGGAGGAGCGCGATGCCTACCGGCTGACGGTGGTGGCCGTGGACCAGGGCACCCCGGCGCTCTCGGGCACCGCCACCGTCAGCATCATCATCGACGACGTCAACGACTGCCGGCCCGAGTTCATCAACCCCATCCAGACCGTCAGCATCCCCGAGTCAGCTCCCCCTGGCACCGTGGTGGCCGAGGTGACCGCCATCGACAGGGACCTCCACCCTCGCCTGGAGTACTACTTGCTGGGGATCGTGGCCCGCGACGACACAGACGCGCTGGTGCCCGAACAGCAAGGAGCGTTCACAGTGGATTTTAGGACAGGTAGGAGAGCGGGAAGGGTGGAGTGGGCAGTGTGGACCCCTCTCCTCGTTTCTGCTTCTACTTCTTCTTCTCTGCCTGGAGGTAGGTGTCTGAGGTACAGGCAGGTGATGCTCCTCTCCTGCCTCCCCGCTGTCCTCCTCCAGCTGCCCTGTCTTCTCTTCCCTGTCTGACTTAACTCTGCTTTCTTTTCCGGCTCTCAGCCTGACGGGTTTGTCTCTGTGTCTGTGCTCATTTCCTTCCCCGTGCCACTCATGGCCTCCCTCCATCTCACCCATCTCCACTGGCAGAGATGGCCTCCGTTGCGGGCCAGGGGCTGCTCAGCCTTGGCAGACGAGACCCAAGCACCCTCACTGGGGGAGCAAGGGGGCACTCCAGGGTAGGTGGTGGGCTCCTTTGGGGAAGGAGAGGCGGGAGCTCCTCGTGTCTTTTTTGGAAGCACAAAGCTGATCCAGGAGAGAAAAATGCCTTTGTTGGAAAAGATACAGGACAAGGTTGTTAAAGATGCTAAGCTCAGGTGGATGCGGTTGTGCAGGGGAGCAGCAACAGCTGCTCCCAAACCCCGTTTGGATGCACAACCAGAACCACTTGAGGCCATGTGGAACAGACAGGTAGGAAGGACATGGAGAGCGGGGGGAGAGCAGTTGTGTCTTCCTGTAGCTCTTGAGTGTTTTCCTCCTTCACTCTTTGGAGAGGCAGGAGAACTAAGTGTGGCACAGGATGCAGCAATCAGCTGGCACACACCGCCCTGCCCAGGCTGGGGCACAGGCACAGCCTGTGACATCCATCTTTTTGGGGTTCCCAGGAGCTGTGAAGATCAAAACTCCCCTCAACCGTGAGCTAGTGGCCACCTATGAGGTCACCATCTCTGTCCACGACAATGCCAGCGAAGTCATCGACCGCTCGGTCAGCGTGCCCAACGGTAAGGGTTGTCCCCAGGCAGTGTGGGGACAGGGACTGGCACAGCCCTTCCTGGCACCACTGCAGCTTCTGGGTAATCAGCAGCTCTCCCACCTTCCTCTCCAGTCCTGACCAGCAACATTTCCAGTGGGACCAGTCCTGGACCAGCTCCCATCAGGTTCAGGTTCTCCCCTGAGGACTCCTTTAGAGACTGTCCCAGACATCCCAGGGCTGCAGTGGGTGTGGAAAGGACTGTGTGCCCATAACCTTACCATGGGAGGCACTCATTTCTTCCTTACCATTCCTATCATATCTTGCCACCCCACTATGGGTAAATTCGGGCTCATGTGTGGAAAGACACACAAAGATCAGGAGCAGGTGTCCCACTACAGCATAGGGACACCCACAGCATGATCAGTGCATTGCTGCTTGGGGAAATATTGCGAATTTTCAGCTGGCTCTCCTGGGCTTTTTTTTCACACCTTTACAACCCTCCTTCCTCCCAACCTTCTTTCCTTTCTCTTTCTCACTTGTTCTCACTCTCTCCCCCTGCGATCTCCACCGCGGCCACAGCCAAGCTGACAGTCAACGTCTTGGACGTCAACGACAACACACCTCGCTTCCGCCCCTTCGGGGTCACCTATTTCACCGAGCGGATCCTGGAGGGAGCCACGCAGGGCACCACGCTCATCTCCATCTCAGCAGTGGACCCAGACAAAGGTGCCAATGGGCAGATCACCTACGAGCTGCTGAACCTCTCTCCGGAAGGTTACGCCTGTCTGGAAGACCATTCGGCAGGTTGGTGGTCTGGGGAGGTGGGAATCCAGGGCAGGTGGGTGACCCCGGCCAGGCTTCTCATTTCAGGGTCTGCCATCCTCTAGGGAAGGTTGTGGCCAACAGGACAGTGGACTATGAGGAGGTGCAGTGGCTGAACTTCACCGTCCGCGCCTCCGACAACGGCTCTCCCCGCAGATCCGCTGAGATCCCCGTGTACCTCCAGATCGTGGACATCAATGACAACAACCCTGTTTTCAGTCAGCCATCCTACCAGGTGAGCTGGGCTCCCCTGTCCAACTCTGTGTGGGGCCGAGCCACTGCCTGGCGAGGACAGGCACAGAGCTGGGGGCTCTCCAGGGACACTTTCTCTTCCCTCTGCCTGTGCTTGAACCATTTGGAGAAGATGGTCAGCCCTGCCACTCCCCTTGTGCCAGCACTTTGTTGGGATTCTGGCTGTGCCCAGTCCCAGGTGCCACCTGTGCCCTGGGTTACAGCACAGGCTGAGCCACTCCTGCCTGCTCCCTCTGTTGCAGAAAGCTGTCTTTGAGGACGTGCCGCTGGGCACGGTCATCCTGAGCGTCGAGGCCACCGACGCAGATTCCGGGCAGTTTGCTCTCATCCAGTACAGCCTGAGCGATGGAGAGGGCAAGTTTGGGATAAATCCCAACACGGTAAGGAGCCAGCCAAGGCTGGAACGGAGCAGGGAAAGGGAGGAGAGGCTGAAATGGTCCCAGCTTGTGCCTTGCTCCCACACCTCACCTTCTGCCCCTTCTTGAGTACCAGCTCTGCCAGACGAGGTCCACCTGAAGGTCTCTGTGTGCTGCAGGGTGACATCTACATCCTGTCAGCCCTGGACCGGGAAAAGAAGGATCACTACACACTGACAGCTGTGGCCAGGGACAACCCTGGGGATGTCTCCAGTAACCGTCGGGAGAACTCTGTGCAGGTAGGGCTCTCCTCCTCCCATCACCCCGTGGCAAAAAGGCGTTCATGCCCCACCTTTCCACCCCAGTGGCTGCACCGGGGGGGTGAATGAGGCAGAAGGAAGAGCAGATGACGCCGGGAGCTGTGGGGTGGGTGGTGCAGGGTACTTTGTGCTGTGGGGACAGCACGTCTGCAGGAGGGGCAGGGGAGGGTGACACTATTGTCTCCAAGTGCTGTGGCATGAATGGGTGCCCCAGCCACGGCAGCCCCATTGTTGGAGGCAGGAATTCAGCTGGTGGAGTTAAACAAATAGCAGGAAGGGCACCTCTCTCCAGCAGCAGAGCTGCAGGTCACAGCAGGGGTATGGCCCCAGGGGCTGCCCAGCCTTCCCCAGCCTCATTTCACCCAGCTGGCTGTGCTCTGTCAAAGGTGCTGATCACAGTCCTGGACATCAACGATGTCAGGCCCCAGTTCAGCAAGAGCCAGTTCAGCACCAGTGTCTATGAGAATGAGCCAGCAGGGACGTCAGTGATCACCATGAGCGCCACCGACCTGGACGAAGGGGACAACGGCGTGGTGACCTACAGCATCGAGGGTCCTGGAGCGGGTAGGTGCTGGGGGCGGGGGGCTCTTCCCCACGGAGGAGGGTTCTGAGGAGGAAGGAGTCACAGGCACCAAGCCTACACCCCATCTCATGTGGCTGGTTTGGACTCCTGGGAGCAACACTGAAAGCATGGAACTTTCTCTATCGCTCTGCAGTTTCCAGTTCCTCATGGTGTGGGATGTTAGGAGCTTGCCTGCCTTCATCCTGCAGCCAGCCTTGGCGTGTGCTCTTGTGTTCCCCACCCCAGCAGGACTTTCTGTGCACACCAGTGTGTCTTGGAGCAGACTCACTGCCTGCTTTAGCTGGAGGCTTTGAAGGGCAAAGAGGTGTGGGTGGGCAGTGATAGTGCCTGAAATCCAGTTTATATGCACGCTGAGAAATCACAGAAATCAGGCAAAAGCTCCACTGTTCCAGCCTGGGCAGGAGTGAAACACAGACCAGGGCTGACCAGGGAGTAGATCCCAGGGACAAGGATGGGGCAGTGGGACACTGAGACCACCCACACCCCTGGGCCACTGTGTATTCTCATTTCTAGTCATAATTTATCTGCGCACAGTGTCCTGAGCCAGGGATGTGGGGTTTTCCTCTGTCCCCAGAGGCTTTCAAGATCAATAAAGACTCCGGGCTTGTCACATCCCGGCGGCGCCTGCAGTCCTACGAGAGGTTCAACCTGACTGTGGTGGCCACGGACAAGGGGCACCCCCCTCTCTGGGGGACCACCCTGCTCCACATCGATGTCATCGACATCAATGACAACCGCCCCGTCTTTGTCCGCCCGCCCAACGGCACCATCCTGCACATCAAGGAGGTAAATCCCTCGGGAGGGAGCAGGGTCATGGCACGTTGAGCAAAATCCAAACTCCATCTCCACCGGGGATGCAACAAGACCTTGATCTAGCATGTGGCAAGAAGGTTGGGGTCATGGGGGTGGGTGTTCAAAAGCAGCCTCTCTCCAGACGTGCGAGCAGGGCGGTGGGGCAGATTTGGGGAACAGAAACCCCAGCAGCACTCAGAATTAGTAAACAGTGTTTATAAACACGGGCTGACATTTAAGATGTTTCTCCTTTCTGGGAATCCAGGCTTGACTCAGCCAGTCCCCAGCCAGCAGGCCAGAGGGAATCATGGCCCCGTGTTGCCTGCTGGGTTTTGGCTAGTGGGAGCTTGCTGACCTCTAAACCCAAGGGATTTTGGACCGAGGGGTGTGGAGGGGCAGGGGGAGCAGGGGGTTTGGGTGCAGTGCCATGCCTGAAGGGCTGTGTGTGTGCAAGCAGGAGATCCCCCTGCGGTCCAACGTCTACGAGGTCTATGCCACGGACAAAGACGAGGGTCTCAATGGAGTGGTGCTCTACAGCCTGCTGAAAACAGGGGCGGGGAACAAGGACTGGGAGTACTTCACCATCGACTCTGTCAGCGGGCTGATCCAGACGGCCATGCGGCTGGACCGGGAGAAGCAGGCGGTGTACAACGTGAGCCAGGCTGGGGGCTGGGGCTGTGCGTCCGGCATGGGATGCCGATGTGGTGATGCGTGATGTGATGGGGATGGGGTCAGCTGGCACCTTTGTGGAGATACCACACCTTCGCAGGAGCTGGGTGGTTATCAAGTGTCATAGAGGGGTGGCATCCTGGTGAGCCAGCACCCAATTCCCTGTTAAATCCCCTCAAAATCCTCCACCATCCAGCTCTCCTCTCTGTCCCTGCCTCAATGGTGTCACCCAGCCTGTGTGGTTTTGCCCAGGACAGCCCTTTTCTCTCCCTCCCCAGCTGATCATCGTGGCCTGTGACCAGGGCCAGCCACCCTACGAGACCATGCAGCCCCTCCAGGTAGCGCTCGATGACATCGATGACAATGAACCCATCTTCCTCAGGCCACCTGTAAGGCACCGGGGTGAAGGGGGTGGGATGCAGGGGATGCAGGGACGGGGATGCCAGCGAGCACCTGTTGGGGAGTGTGCACACCACGGTGGGGAGCACCGTGGGGTTTGTCTGCTTTTGTTTAAAGCAACCTCAGGGCTCATAATGCTCCTTTCCCGGGCGTCTCTGGCAGAGGGATAGTCCCCAGTACCAGGCACTCTCTGTCCCCGAGCACTCGCGGCCAGGCACCGTGGTGGGGAACGTCACCGGCGCGGTGGACGCGGATGAGGGCTCCAACGCCATCGTATACTACTTCATAGCAGGTGGGTGTGGAGATGGCAGCTCTGGGTCCCCCAGACGCCCCTCACCCAGGATTTCCATCCTCCCCTTGCCGCCTCTCTGCCCTGCTCAACGGGCAAGGCGGCGTTTTGGAAGCGCCAAGCCCGAAGAGGACTGACTGGGGATGCCTCTCTGCACCCAGCTGGGAACCAGGAGAGCAACTTCCAGCTGAGCCGAGAAGGGAAGCTGAAGGTCATGCGAGACCTGGACCGGGAGAAGGAGCCGTACCACTCCATCATCGTCAAAGCATCCAGCCAGAGGAACTGGGCTCCTCCCCGAGGCCAGCAGGTGGGAAGAGCCCAGCTCTGGGACCTCAGCGAGGACCTGACCCTTCAGGAGGTGCGGATCTTCCTGGACGACATCAACGACCAGTCCCCCCAGTTCACCAAGTCGGAGTACACGGCGGGTAAGAGGTGCCAGGAGCTTGGCGGGGGTGGGGGGCACCAGGAGCTGGAGATACTCCCAGGAAAATCCAGCAGGATGATGGGGCAGTGAGAGCCAGCCCTGCCCCAGGTCCCTTTCCCATCTCTCCCTCAAAGGGGTTGCCACTGATGCCAAGGTGGGGTCGGAGCTGATCAGAGTGCTCGCCGTGGATGCCGATGTGGGCAATAACAGCCTGGTGCTGTACAGCATCCTGGGCATCCGCTACATCAAGCAGCACTCCAATGACTCCGAGGAGGTGGCCAACATCTTCAGCATCGGTGGGTGCCCCACATGCTGCAGGAGCACGGGGCCTTGGGCAGAGACAACCCTGTGGCCAAAGGTGTCCCCGTGGCTGGGGTCACTGATCCCGGGCTTGTGACCGTCCATTCCACAGGAACCCTTGATGGCATCCTGCGAACCTTTGACCTCTTCACGGCCTATAACCCCGGCTACTTTGTGGTGGACATCATGGCCTCTGACCTGGTGGGCCACAATGACACGGCCATTGTGGGGATTTACATCCTGCGGGATGACCAGCGAGTCAAAATCATCATCAACGAGATCCCTGACAAGGTCAGGCAGTTCGAGGAGGAGTTCATCAGCCTGCTCTCCAACATCACGGGCGCCATCGTCAACACGGATGACGTGCAGGTAACCATCGCCTTGGAGCTTGCTTTGAGGGGGAGATAACCTTCCACATGCTGTTTGTGAGGTGTCCTTCGAGGGAGTCCTGCCTGGATAACCACAGACACCCCTGAGCTCCGAAGGTGACGGATACACCCCAGGCTGGGGCGTACTGAAGGGGTCCAGATTGATGCTTGAGGGTCCCTTGCCACGCGAGCACTCCTCGAGGCGTGCTCAGGAGGAAACTCCTCTCCCACATTGCAGACCTTGCTGTCTCTCCCCAGTTCCACGTTGACAAGAAAGGCCGGGTGAACTTTGCCCAGACGGAGCTGCTGATCCACGTGGTGAACAGGGAGACCAACCGCATCCTGGACGTGGAGCGGTACGTCCCCTGGGCCCCCCACCCAGCCTGGCTCCTTGGGGACCCTGGTTACTGCCAAGGTGCCCAAGCAACCTTTCTCTTCCCAGGGTTATTCAGATGATAGACGAGAACAAGGAGCAGCTGAGGAATCTCTTCAGGAACTACAACGTGCTGGACGTGCAGCCTGCCATTACTGCCCGGGCACCAGACGACCTCTCGGCTCTGCAGGTAAGGGTCCGGCTGGGGTTGCTCTCAGAGGGGGTGGTGTCCCTTCCCACCAGGACTGGTCAGTGTCTGGAGAGGTGTTCCGCCCATATAACTTCGGGCACATGGCCACCAGCAGGTGCCGGAGGGTTCCCCCCATGCCTCTGTCTCTCCTAGATGGCAATCATCGTGCTGGCCGTCCTGCTCTTCCTGGCTGCCATGCTCTTCATCCTCATGAACTGGTACTACCGGACAGTGTGAGTGACTCCCGGGCTCTGCCCAGCCCCAGCAATGTCCCCTTAGAGCAGGGGGACCAGCGTGGCTTCTCCTGGCCCTGGAAATGCCAGCAAGCAGAGGAGGGCATCAGCTTCCCAACGCCTCTTCCTCCAAAATGCGTGGTCTTAATGATGCCTAATGAGCTTTATTTAATATTTATTATTTAATGCATGCCCTGTATGAAGGGTTATTGCAAATCTTTGTGTCCTCCTTCCTTTCCAGCGTTTTCCTTATTTTCTTCCCTGACTGCCTGTGTTTCTTTTGCAGGCACAAAAGGAAACTGAAAGCCATCGTGGCTGGCTCCACTGGTGAGCAGTGTTTGGGGTGTCCCAGCTGCACGGGAGGGTGGGGTGCACGGAGAGCACGGAATGGGGGTCACAGGGAGACATGAGGGATCTATCAGAATTGATCCTGCCCAGCGAGGTGTGGCTGTGGGAGGGTTTTCTCTGCATCAGGCTCTGCGTTACCTGCCACGCCCCACCGTGTTTCTCACCTCCTCTTTGGTTGCTCTTCATCCCCGCCCCGACAAAGAAGTGTCACCCCACGGTTTGCTGCTATGCCCACCAACGTGCTGTAACTCTCATCCCTGCTTTTTCCAGGGAACAGAGGCTTCATGGACATCATGGACATGCCAAACACCAACAAGTACTCCTTTGACGGGTGAGTGCCGCCTCCTGGGGTTGGAGGCTATTCCCAAGAGAGGAATGCCTGTGTTTTGGAGCCAGGAGGTGGAGACCTGATGGCTCCCTGCTCTGCTCTGCACGGAGCATTACTGATCCTGGGACACGTGCTTGTCCTGAGAGCTTTCTAAGCTAAAAAAAAAAAACATTATTCTTTCTCCTGTGACTCCATTTCTGCCGATCCTGGCCAGGTTTGGGGCAAGCAGAGATAACGGGCGGGGTTTGACGCGCACCTGGATGCAGAGCAGCCAAATTCATACCTGCACAGGGCAGGAGGAGGCAGTGCAATCTCAGCATCCAGGCTCCTGGACGGGGTTAGGGATAACCACGGCTCTTTGCCTGCCCTGACGGCTGTTCCTCCCCTCGGGCAGGGCCAACCCGGTGTGGCTGGACCCCTTCTGCAGGAACATGGAGCTGGCGGCGCAGGCGGAGCATGAGGACGACCTGCCGGAGAACCTGAGCGAGATCACCGACCTCTGGAACAGCCCTGCCCGCACCCACGTGAGACACGGCCGGGATCCCTTGTCTGTCCCCCGCCCCTGCCACCCGCAGCAGCTCCTGAGCCGCTGTCCCCTCCCGCAGGGCACCTTCGGGAGAGAGCCCTCCGCCGCCAAGCCCGAGGATGACCGCTACCTGCGGGCAGCCATCCAGGAGTACGACAACATCGCCAAGCTGGGGCAGATCATGCGGGAGGGACCCATCAAGGTGAGCGCTGAGGGCAGGCGTCCTGCCCCGAGGAGTCTTCTCTTACAGCCGCACCTTCCGAGGTCACAGCGCCGGAGGGTGATGCCGCTCCAAAAAATGCTGGGATGAGGCCGGCCTGCTGCCGATCCAGCCATCTCCCCTGGATAACCCCCAGTCTCTCCCCCTGCACCCAGGGCACTCTCCTGAAGGTGGTTCTGGATGATTACATGCGGCTGAAAAAGCTCTTTGCCCAGCGGATGGTGCATAAGGCCACCGCCAGTCAGGGGGACCGCTCCTCGGTCTCGGAGGTAGAGGGGTGTGCATGGGCGTGGGGAGATGCTTGCCGTGCCCTCTGGGATGCAGTGTGCCTGCCTGGCCCCACAGGCTGTGGTCCCTGTCACCCAGCGGTCCCCCCCACTCTCTGCTTGGTCAAGACAAGCCAGATATCGGTTTTCCACTGGTTCCCACCACTGTTTTTTCACCGGTGTTCCAGGCTGCTGGCTCCCCAAAATGACTCCCTGTGTTCCCCCTGGTCAGCAGCAGCACCTGCTCCCTTGGTCTTTCTGAGCCCAGGGGAGGACACCCCTCTTTGCAGATCTGGCTCTGCCCATCAGTTCCCATTTCTGCCAAGGCTGGCCAAAGCTTCTTCCCTTCCTTCTGCTTCTCTGTTTTTTGCCTCAAAAACAGGTTTTTGAGACAAAAATGCTGGGATGGAGGGTGTTGGTGCAGAAGGACTGGTATGGGGAGAAGCAACTCCTCCTGTGGCCTTCAACCCTTTGTGGGGGTGCAAAAAGGGAGGCAAAGAGAGCAGAGTGGAGCAGTGGGATGGGAGATGCCTTTCAACCATTCTGCCCTCCATCTATCCACTCCCCTCCAGTCCCATCCAGCCTTCCTTCGTCTTCTTTTCCCATCTGCCTCCCGCCCTTCCACCCTCTTACAACCCCAAATTCCAGCCTGGGTCCAAACTCCTCTTCTGCCGCTCTGGAGATGGCTGCAGGACACACCACCCCCACCTGAACACAACACCCACCACCCCCACC